>NC_012863.1:0-300000 GCF_000026945.1 Candida dubliniensis CD36
GATCCAACGCTCATCACACATCCAACGATTAAACACTTGCAAATACAGTCTTGTTCCCAAACTACATCTCATGTTCTGCACACCAAAACAGCTAAGCATCCGTACGTCTAGCTCAAATTCATCTAACCCTCGTTCAACACCAACCCATTATATAGACCCATTTACTTTATATCAAATTCCAAACTTACTACACTCTCTATAACTCATTTTACTACACATTATACAGTCTTGTTCTACATCTCATGTTTGTGCACACCCAAGCAGCTAAGCATCCGTACGTCCAGCTTAAATTCATCTAACCCTCATTCAACTCCAACCCATTATATAGACCTATTTCCTAATTCCACAGTTACTACAATCTGTCTTTTTCCTCTATTTGATTCTCTTGTTTATACGATCCTTCAACAACCAAGATATGCTTACCCAATTGTTCGAATAGTCACCAATAACAATTCAGAGATACACTATAGATATAGAGAGCCACTTTAGATCTAAGTCTGTGTTCACCTCCACTCCCTCTTCACCCCTGTCCAACTTCTCCTCCATCACAGTAGCAAAATTCTCACCGGAACCAGGTACAATATTGTGTTGACCCACCCCAAAAAACTTTTTCGCACAACTTTCTTGCCAAAAATAAACCTAAATCAAATAAATGCTCTATTAGACGATAAACCCACCTCTAAACAACTCCATGCCCTGTTTTATCTAGTTTCCGGATTTGCAAGATCACCTACATATCTAGATGTTCAAAAATCTCCTTGTCTCTTTTGAGTGCTACAATCCATAGTATAGAAACAACACATTATATAGAGATAATAAAATGACCTTGAGAACCCCAATTATCCTGTACGTATGCTTATTCAGTTTTTAATGCAGTATAGATTTAGAAAGAACGTTTAGAGCAGTTACTCTATGTTGAGCTTCAGAGACATATCATACTTGTTTATTTTAATTCACGAAAGAATCAGTTGTTCATTGTTAAGATCACAGACAGAATTCTGTTGTTTGTTTAGTCGCAAAAGAATCAGCTACAATACAGTTAGAGATACAGTATAGATTTAGAAAGAACGTTTAGAGCAGTTAATCTATGTTCAGCTTCAGAGATAAATCATTGTTGTTTACTTCCAGGTTGATAGACAAACCCTATAGAGTAGATTGTTTTAATTCACAGAAGAATCAGCTGTTCATTGTTACGATCACAGATCAAATAGAGTTGTTTGTCTAGTCAGAGAACAATCGGATACAATACAGTTAGAGATACATTATAGATTTAGAGAGAGCAGTTAATTTGTTGATAACCAAATCATAGTTATTTATTTTAATTCACCGAAGAATCCAATTCATTTTCTCTTTTTTATGTTAACAGACAGAATACCATTGTTTGTCTAGTCACAGAAGAATCAGATACTAGACAGTTACCAATAATATTTCAGTTGCAGATCCCTTATAGCTTTAGAGCAGTTAATCTAGACCCCAATTTATGCTCCGTGAGTTCTGCTCGTAATTGTGTCTCATTGTCAATAACTTCCTACTCTTTCACTCTTCCCAATTTCATTGTCATATTCGTCTCTATTAATCATTCATCGTGTTATCAATTTTTAGTTGTGACAAATTTAACAGTTTCCCCAACTTCTCCATGAATTGTGATATTGATTTAGCCAGACTCTGACAATTTCACATTTTAACCAAAGAATTTAATTAAGTGCGCCAAATTCAAGCCTGTGTGATTGTCTTGTCTATTTTTCCCGGACGTTTTTTGTTTCAATTGTCTAATCTTCTGCCAATCGATTTCTGAACACTGAAATCTAGCCATTGAATTTAAGCAAGTGCACCAAATTTAAGCCTGTGTGATTTTCTTGTCTATTTTTCCCGGACGTTTTTTTGTTTCAATTGTCTAATCTTCTGCCAATCTGTTTCTGAACACTGCAATATTGCCATTGAAAGTGTCTTACTTGAAAACGAATATTTTATCTATTTCTCAACAATGCATAATACAACTTCTTCTCTTATATTCCCTGTCTAGGCACAAAATCAGTAACACTTCAGATTCTTGCAAGCTTGACTGCATTTCCCTCCACATATGCTTTGATTAATCCAATTGCGTTAGATTCCAGATTAGTTTGAAGCTAAACATAGCCAGAGTCTGCAATTTTGATTTATATTCACATTTTAATCAGACAAACAACAAGTAGTTATCATTACTCTCCTGTGTGATTGTCTTGTCTATTTTTCCCGGACGTTGTTTGTTTTAATTGTAGAATCTTCTCCCAATCTATTCCTGAACACTGAGATATACCCATTGAATCGATTGAAACCGCCTTCCTTGAAAAAGAACATTTTACTTATTTCTCAACAATGCATAACACAGCTTGTTTTCTTATACTCCTTGTCTTGATCATGTTCTGCTAGTAACACTACTTGTAGTAACAAACCTGACTGTATATCCTTCCACATGTGCTTTGATTAATCCAATCGTGTTAGATGTTGACCATTGCCAATAACAGTTCCATCCTTGCTAAATCATTTTAGAAGTCATCACTGCTAGCTAACATCGGTTCTGTTTCATTTCCAAGTTTCATGTATTCTATTTCCCCATGCTTATATCAGTAGTAGCTTTATCTTGCCTGTGATAGTGAAGTGCCAATGAAGATCATAAGAACATTAGTTGTTTGATTGTTGTCATTTTATTTTTTTTTTTTTTGCCAGCTGTAAATTTTCGTCGACTCGCGAATTAAAAAACCGGGGAGTCGTTTCCTAATCCGGAAAAATTGTTATAGCTTAAATAAAAATTGTTTTCTGTCTAAATAAACCCTCAAGAGTCTTCACACAGAAGAAAAAATACCCATCGATCTTTTTTAGGTCAACTTTCTTGTAAAAATAAACCTAAATTCTTACAACATCAATGAAATACTTTGCTAAACTCATGTCTGATCTGCTCTAACTAGCTCTATATGTTAGCTAGTAGACGTGCTCTCACCAATAACTTACTATGAAAACATGTACCATAGTCATTGTCAGTGATTTCACGTTTTATCATACAAATCTTCTCGTTAGACTACTTGAGTAGCACAGTTTATATAGTTCACAATCAAGACACTAGTCGTTGATCCTTGCTCTATAACCCTTTGTTGTTTATCCTGCCACCTTGTTTTCTGACACCTTAATAACTCGGTGAAAAAGAGCGATCCAAACACAATATTCTACAAAACCCATCTTAATCGATCTACCTAGCTATCTCCAAACTTTAACCTTCCCATCTCTCTTGGCTCAGCCTCTGCACTCCTTTAAAGTTATACTCAAACTCGGTAGCACTCATAGTTGTTTGTTGTTTACAGATCTACAAAATTCCGGAACCCAGGTCATAGCAGATACCTTTACTTTTATAAACTTCTCCTCTTTCCCCATTTAGCCCCCCTCCTTACTTGCACAAATCATGAAACTTTTAAAAACCAACGTTCCATTGACTCTTCTTGTTAATTGTTTTGCTTTTCTTCTTCTCTGATATCACTTCTAATCTTCATTGTTCGTTGCTCAGCAATTCTTTGTTTAATTTTGTTAACAGATTTCAACCCAAACACCCAAACTCAAATAACTTTTCTCTCAGATTTTTTGTAAACTTGAAGCCAAATCTTTTTTCTCGCCCCGGATTTATCCCCCTTTTTTGCCCTCCCTTAAATCCGGGAATTACAAAAACCACTCTGAAAGCTGCGCACGACATTCTGGGAATTACAAAAAAAGTCGCGCGACATGTTCTTCCCATACAAATGACCATGTTTTTGTAATTCCCAAAAAAATCTATTTCTCCTCATATCTCTACACACACTGCTCCGATCACTCTCAAACCAAGTGCATTGAATTTCTACACACCAAAACCACCTACACACCCCTTGACACCTCCTAAAAACCGGTAGTTTTTGTTCTGGTAAATTTTTGTAATTCCCATTTGTAATTCCCAAAATTCCTTGTAATTCCCAAATCGCGCACTAACAAAATTCGCACCAAAAAAAAATTTTGTAGTTCCCAAATCACGTTTCCATACGTATGTACTTGCAAACTTTAACCTTCCCATCTCTTCAGGTCCGCCCTCTGCACTCCTTCAAAGTTAACCCAAAATATGTCCTTTTCCATGAAATTCTGATTTTTCAGGTCGCGTGTGCACAAAATGATATTTTTTCTCTTGACCTTAAAATCAACCAACTTTTCCAATCAACAGCAGATCAGTCTATATTAACGTTATAAACCTAAAAACTATATAAATCGCTTCTCCAGATGATATAGATTGCTTTGATACCCTTACCTTTACTATACGACCAAAATTGGGCGAGTTATAAAGTGCTAAAAAACATGACGCCTTTCCATGACGCATGTCACCTAACAAAATTCTATATATCTGATACCTTGTCAGTGCGCATAGATTAAGATTGCAAATTCTCTGCCATTATTTTTAGCCAGCCATTTGTTCCAGCTAGTTATTTTTTCTACGCTCCAAAAAAAAAAAAAAATTTATCATTTCTTCGTCCAACCATCTATCCATCCGTACGTCCTCCCCACCACCAACATGTCCTGTCATAACTCATATCTGTTGTCTTAGATTAGTCACGTTGCCTATTTTGTCATCCCGTCTTTGTTGTGCTACATCTTCACATGTCTGTGTTACTCAGTTTGTCTTAAATTATTCAACTTGTCCCTATTTCCCTCCAGATTAATCGGCATGTCTTTGTTAGTCAACTCGTCCTTGTTGTTACGTCTTTGCCTCCTCCCTGTTATGACTTGTCGTTGAATGTCTTGAGTTTTGTCATTCGTCCTTGAATTATCACCTTGTCTTCTATGTCCCGTTTTTGTCACTTGCCTTAGATTACTTGCGTTTATCTTGACATGTCTCAGATTAGTCAATTTGCCTTTGTCGTGACTTGTCCCCACTTGTCTTGCATTAGCCAACTCGTGTTTGCCCTGTATTTGCCATAACTTGTCGATAACTTTCTTAGATTAATCAGACTGTCCTTGTTGTCACTACTTTGCCCACTCTCTGTTGTCACTTGTCCTAGATTAGTCAACTTGTTCTTGTTCAACTTGTTCTTGTTCATCTTGTATTCGTCTTACACACATTTTACATCCTATTTCTTATCCTTCAACTCCTTATACACCAGAACCAATATATGTTGATACAATCCTGCCACCTGTGAACGCATCATAGCACGCATCCAATGATTAAACACTTGAATATCTCCCCTAAACCGTCTACATCTTGCATCAACAAACACAGTATAGAAATACAACAACGTCTTGTTCCCAATACAGCCATTGTGACCCTCATTTAAGCATCCACATTCTCGACAGTCGATTCAGCTCCTAAAACTTTAAGCATCCACTCCTCCGGTTTAAATTTATTAATCTTCGACAAAACTCGTGCATACGTTTCATTCAAAATGTCTCTTCTACTATTCAACTTCAACCCAGTATCATCCAAAAACAGACACACCAAAAGTTTCTCATCATACCCTTGAATCATCTTGTCCATACTGCACAACCTCACAAACTTCATCCCCGCTCATTCCTCCAAATATAATCCTGCAAGCTAGACTTTGATGCACAACCTTATATCCCTCGCAACAGTTTCTCGAACACTCCTCATCATTCATAAAACACCAATCACACACCCCTTCAACCCTCACAACCGGATTACCTTCTAACGTCGTTTTATAGAACTTGAACCATAAATGAAGATTGTCAATACTAATAAATGTATACTTTTTGTCAAGCTCCTCCAATTTCCTCTTTGCCTGTTCTAGGTCACTCTCCTGCTCTTGTGCACTCTCTTCTACTCGCCGTCTCTTAAATGCAGCCCCCAGCGTCTGCACCATTACTTTAACAATATCCCTTGTTTCACCATGTGCGTTCTGCACCCCACAACAGTTAAAGTGCCCATTCCATTTTAACAGGTAAAACTGACAAATTTGTTTCTTAATGCACTCACCAACATCAACACTCTCATCATACCCACCGTCTCGATCACCACTGAGAAATAAAACATACAGCGGCTTGCTTCTAAGTCTACCTACGACTTGAATAACTTCCGGAACCGTTGCCAATCTGTCTAATCTTCGATATATCCAAGCCTTCCGAAGCCGCTTTCGTGGCAAGTATAATCCGTGTCCTACTAATCTGCTTGTGAGCCAACGCAATGTCACTAGTTTCAGAACTGATGCTCACACTGTTCGGGAAAATATCACCAAACTCTCTAAGCGTCGCGAGGCAGCTAAAATAAACGAAAATGATCCCCTCGGAATAGCTCTCTAAAAACCGTTCAACAACACCAACCAAACAACCAACCCTCTTCTCATCATCACTCATGAATTTCGACTCAATATAAACATTCCGGTTCGGCTCACTAACAACCGCATTATATAGCTTCGGCGACAACAACTTCTCCTCCATCACAGTTGCAAAATTCTGCGGCAACGTTGCACCCAAACTAATAACCTTTTTGAATGATCGTAATATCAGGTACTTGATTCTAGATAATTCGCGAAATTCACGCTGCTTTAACAAGACCTGGGCTTCGTCTAAAACCAACAAAAACAACTCACCCGAATTTCCATAACTTTGTCTGAAATTCAAAAAAAAAATCCTTCACATGTGTCTTGGTAAGACTCTCAATCGTACCCACAATCAAATCAATACTATCATCAAACGCATCTAGATGGTCAAAGAAAACATGTGTGGTCAAAAAGTCAGTGCTCAAAGAAAATGTGTGCTCAAAGAAAGTGCTACCAAAGATGTGCTCAAAAAAACCTGTGGTCAAAAAAAATCTGCGGTCAAAGAAAACCTGTGGTCAAAGAAAACCTGTGGTCAAAGAAAAAATGTGTGGTCAAACAAAATGTGTGGTCAAAGAATGTGCTACCAAAGATGTGCTCAAAGAAAACCTGTGGTCAAAGAAAATCAGTGCTCATAGAAAAAATCAGTGCTCAAAGAAAATCAGTGCTCAAAAAAAATCAGTGCTCAAAGAATATGTGCGGTCAAAGAATATGTGCGGTCAAATCTGCAGTCTAAAAATCAGTGCCCTTCAAATCTGCGCTCTTTGGCGCTACCCAAAATGTGGTCAAGCAGAGAAAAAAAATGTGGTCAAAACTCTGCGCTACCCAAAAACATGTGGTCAAAGAAAATCATTAATAACTTGCCACACAGAAAGGGTATAACAATGGTTAATTTTCGAGACACAAATTCATTGACCTAGCTAACTAAATATCAACTCTCAGAGCACCATCTCTTGTTCTGCCCTTCCTGTGCTCTTCCAAAATTGACCAAAAATCGCTGTTTTTCAAAAAATTCTGATTTTTCGGGTCGTGCGCGCAAAAAAATCATTTTTTCTCTTGCCCTTGAATTTTTAACCTTTATCTGTTCGACAACAACTCAGTGTATAGTAAAGTTATAAACCTAAAAACTATATAGTTTATCTCCCTGGGTTCTGTAGATTCATATGGTACCCTTATTTTTGCGCTACCATCTAAATTGGGCAAATTATAAGTGCTAACAAACATGTGGTCAAGAAATGTGGTCAAGAAAAAAACATGTGGTCAAGCTAACAAACTTTGTTAGCACATGTGGTCAAAAATGCGCGGGTAGCGGTAGATGGTCAAAGAAAAATGTGTGCTCAAAAAATGTGTGCTCAAACAAAATCAGTGGTCAAAGAAAGTGCTACCAAAGATGTGCTCAAAGAAAAATGTGTGGTCAAAGAAAACCTGTGGTCAAAGAAAAAATGTGTGCTCAAAAAAAATCAGTGCTCATAGAAAAAACCTGTGCTCAAAGAAAATCAGTGGTCAAATCTGCGGTCAAAGAAAACCTGCGGTCAAAAAAATCAGTGCCCTTCAAATCTGCGCTCTTTGGCGCTACCCAAAATGTGGTCAAGCAGAGAAAAAAAATGTGGTCAAAACTCGGCGCTACCTAAAAACGTGTGGTCAAAGAAAATCATAAATAACTCACCACACAGAAAAGGTATAACCACCCTTCCTTTTTCAACCACAAATTCATTGACCTAGCTAGCTCTCTAACAACACTCAGTTTACCACCTCTTGTACTGCTCTTCCTGTGCTCTTCCAAAACTGACCAAAAATCGCTGTTTTTCAAAAAATTCTGATTTTTCGGGTCGTGCGCGCAAAAAAATCATTTTTTCTCCTGACTCTAAATTTTTAACCTTTTTCTGATGAACAACAACTCAGAGTATACTAAAGTTATAAGCCTAAAAACTATATAGTTTATCTCCCTGGACTATGTAGATTCCTATGGTACCCTTATTTTTGCGCTACCATCTAAATTGGGCAAATTATAAGTGCTAACAAACATGTGGTCAAGAAATGTGGTCAAGAAAAAAACATGTGGTCAAGCTAACAAACTTTGTTAGCACATGTGGTCAAAAATGCGCGGGTAGCGGTAGATGGTTGATTGTTGCTTCTGGTACAACAACATTAGTAATTCCATCTTGGTAATCTTCTGTTTCCATGTTATCATCTTCTGAATCTTGTTCAGAAACTTCATCCATGGTTTCATCAGTATAATCAGCATCATTTTCATCATCTTCTTCAGAAGACATAGATACTGGGTTTTGTGTTGGTTTTCTTATTCTTGGGACTTTTCTTTCTTCCAAGATAGTTGTCTCTTCATCCTCCTTAGAGGTTTCGTTCATCCACACACTTTCCAATGGTTTTGCTGGTTTTGGTGTGGTGACAGTGGAGTTGTTGGTGTAGTTTATTTTGTTAAGGCCTTCAACGACCGGTTCAGTGTGTTCACTGATGGTTGGAATCCTGTTTGTAACAACAGTTTTAAATGGGTAAGTGTTTTCACTGGGAGTTTGAACACCATCTTGGGAGACAGGTTCTGTTGGGGCAGTGATTTCACTTGAGTTTTGAACCTTTTCAGGTTCGGCAGAAGTAGTTTTGCCTTGTTCGGCTGGAGTAGTTGGGCCTTGGTCGGCTGGTAAGTTTTTAGTGGTCCCTTGATCGGTTGAAATAGTTTGGCCTTGATTGGCCGGTGGATTTTTTGGTGGGTATCCAGGGATCTGGACCCTCCTCTTTTTTTTATTTTTTGATATGAGTGTATAACCGGTGGTCTTTGCTACCTTGGCCTCTTGTGCCTCTATGTAGGCAAAGTGACCACCGGTGGAGTGGGAGTTCTCATTGCAACGGCAGCAGTGGTTTCCATAAGTGCATGTCCATCTTGTGTGACCTAAGGTACGACAAGTGGTGCAGAATTTAGCCGTAGAAGCAAGGTCTAATCTCCTGGTTTTCTAAAAGTACCTTGTCTTTTTTGGCATCCGGTTCCCTGACCAACCAATCATAAAGAATGATGCGGTGGACTCCCCGTATCTTGCCTTAGTACTTCCTTTAACTGCTTCGTTTTTGCAACTTTTCAAGACTGTAAAGTCTATATCCTCCCCTTCTTTAACTGGTATATTGGCTCTCAGCTTTAATGTTGATCTCCACTTTTTGCTTTTGTTGTTGAAAAATGATTCAATGTATCTTTCTACTTGCCAGTCTGTAACTCCGTGACTTAAACGGAAAATACCGATATTATCATGTTGAATGTTTTGGATAGTTAATTTGATTGGTCCTTTTTCGGTTTCAATCATTGGGTATTTTTTAATAAAGTGTTCGACAACCGTTTGAGTGTCGAGTTTTGGAAATAATTCGTTGGATTCTTGAACTATGTCGTGGTATTCGACCCTGTAGGTTTCATCATTCATTTAATTGACCCTGCAGTTGTCTTCTTTAGCAATATACAACATTGCTTTGTCCATGTCGGACTCACCACCTTCTCTGCTAATTAATTGTGGGATAGTAGTATCCAAGTGGGCCTGGATGGCCCCATGTTTGTCGAAAGCCTCCCCAAAGGAGTCTTCCGTTTCCAAAAGGGTATGGTACCCCGTGAATTTGTTTGTCCCCATGTCGGAGACACATTCTCTGATGAACGCCTCAGTGGCGCCCTCTAATCTATTCAACATTGCAGGCCATTGGCTTGCTCCGATGTTTTTCACGTATGTTACCATGTTTTCCAACTCCTCCAACTCACGGTCGGTATCTGCATGGGGCTCCATTTCTATTTCTTTTTTGCTTTGGCCAACTGGTGGCCGTACGTGCCAGTCTTGGTACTCCCCTTCTTCGGTGGTGGCGGTGGCAGCTCGTCTGCAAGATGCACCAACTTCTCTGCCATGGTCGGCGGGTTGGTTGTCATGATTGATAACAAACTTAAACTCTCTGAATGCAATAATATGAAGACGCTAGTGTTTTATAAACGAGCCTTCAAGGTGTACTTGTATGTAAGAACTGAACGCAAAGGACCCACTTGCTTTCGATGGTATATTGCCAATATTTGTAATAGCTTCCTCCATTGTTGAAAATGATAAATTTGGGATAACAATAATAAGTTGTCTTGGTAGCTTCTCTTTGAAAGGTGTTTGGCCCCCAACTGGGGCCCCCTTCTCGTGAAGAGTAGTTGTTGTGTAGAATGAAAATTTTTTTTTTTGGTTGTTCGTTTTTTCTTTTTGTATTTCCTGGTATGTGCACACACCAATCGGCATACCGTACGGATGCCCCAGCTTATTGAAAATTGGGGGTGCTTGTCACCCCCTCAGGATGCTGTACGGATGAAGACTGGTACGGATGCAGCACAGTTGCGGATGTATAACTTGTACGAATGCAATAGTGGTGTAGAGAGAACTTGTACGGATGCAATACAGGTGTAGAGAGAACGTTTAGAGAGGTCAGTTTGAGTAAATTTGTTACAGCTTCACATACAAACCAAATAGGCTAGTTTGTTGGTTTTCCTGATTCACAGATAGGCCATTTCGGGTTTGTTTTGACTCACTGACAAGCTGAAAAGAGTTGTTCATTTTTGGTTGACAGGAATAGCAATTACAGCTGTTTGTTTTAAGTTAGAAAATTGAGCTATAGTTGTTTATTCTGTAGGTTTATAGGCAGGTCAAGTACAGTTGTTTGTTTTAAGTTGTTGATAGATGAATTGCAGTGGTTTCTTTTAAGTGAGCGAATAATCAACTAGAATTGTTTTTGCTGTTTTTTCTTGCCAATCGGATAGACCTTTTGCTTTTAATCGATTAGATTTGTTCATTTCAATAGATTTCATTTAACTTCTAATCAATTGATCTGCTCCAGATTTCGTAAAATCAAATGTTATTTTTGAACAATTTATCTGTGTATTTTCGATCCTGTTTCTCACAAAATATCCCCAAAATGAACCGTATCCCCATTCGATGAGTAAACCCGTTATCCTTTGCTCATAACTTAACCGTTGCATTTCTCGATAAACATAATGGCACCTCTACCAGCACTGGCTTGTCCTGCTCTAAGATCACCCTTATCACCTCATCGTGACTAACCTCCATCATATTGTACTTTTCTTTCCATTGCCATCCTTCACAAGCTTGGACTTTGAACTCAACGTCAAAATCTAAACTGGATAACCACATACCTGCCCGTTATTTCCATCTTCTCAAGAACGGCCTTAGGAATATAAGTTTCGATGTGTCCCGTTGAGCGTATCCACCTCAACACTCTCCATATCGATCAGGTACAAGTCTTGCATCACATCTCCCATCTCCACAAATGTGTAAAACTATCCTCAAACTTAATAGGACTGCCAATGTAAAAGCGCTGGCCAATCAAACTCCTAACGCAAACTCTATTCACGTTAAACGTATCACCCGAGTATATCGTAATCCCACTCTCCTTGATCCTAGTTACTGAAGAATATCCAACAAGTGCCCACTCTTGGTAATAGACACACTAAACGATTCCTCAACATGGCCCAGCTCTGAAATCAACATGTTCACACGTTGCTGCCAAGAAAAGTTTTGTCGTTGTGGTTTTTCGACAATACTTTTTATTTTTTTTTCCATCACAAAAAAAAAAAAAAAACAACCTCCTTTGCTACTGATAAGACATCACCAAATTATGGCTTGGAGTCAGTTAGAACTAGAACCACCACACATAGCGTATGCTTGTGTCGGTATATTCAGTACCCTATTTTCACTAGTCTCCCTTTTCGTTAAAGAACGGCTATACATCGGTGAGGCCACCGTCGCTTCCATCGCCGGCCTTATCCTAGGCCCCCATTGTCTCAACTGGTTCGACCCCGTTAGCTGGGGCAACTCCGACTACATCACTCTAGAAATATGCCGAATAGTCTTGTGTATCCAGATCGTCGCCGTCGCCGTTGAGTTGCCAAAAAAGTATATGATGAAACATTGGCTCTCAGTCACTATTTTCCTATTGCCAGTAATGACATGTGGGTGGTTGATTGTTGGGCTCTTTATCTGGTGTCTTATCCCCCATTTCTCATTCAACGACGGGTTGCTTGTCAGTGCTTGTGTCACAGCCACCGATCCCGTGTTGGCCGCTGCTGTTGTCGGTAAAGGCAAGTTCGCCGAAAGAGTCCCTGGCCATTTACGTAACTTGTTGTCTGCAGAATCAGGGTGTAACGACGGAATGGCATTCCCGTTTATTTTCCTTTCCCTAAACTTGATCATACATTCTGGACACGCTGGAGAAATCGTTAAAGACTGGTTCTTGTTAACTATACTATGGGAATGTATCTTTGGGTGTTTGTTAGGTACGGTAATTGGCTATGTGTTGCGTAAACTTGTCGCTTTCGCTGAAAAACAAAACCTTATTGACCGTGAATCGTTCTTGGCCATTTTTGTCTTTATCGCATTTATTTCCGCCGGTGTGGGCTCGATGTTGGGTGTTGACGACTTGTTAGTTTCGTTTGCAGCAGGAACCGCCTTTGGATGGAATGGCGCATTCGCCAAAAAAACCGAGGAGTCCCACGTATCGACCGTCATTGACTTGCTATTGAACTTGTCGTTTTTTGTCTACTTCGGCGCCATCATCCCATGGCCACAATTCAACAACGCCGAGTTGGGACTCAACGTATGGAGATTGGTCGTCTTGGCATTTGTCATAATATTCTTACGAAGAATTCCCGCAGTCGTTGCCCTTAAACCAATCACCCCCGACGTCAAGACTTGGAGAGAAGCATTATTTTGTGGCCATTTCGGGCCCATTGGCGTGGGCGCTATTTTCGCCAGTATCCTCGCCCGAAAAGACCTCGAGGCCCACTACACCACCGAAGAAACTCCACTCCACCATTTGCCAAGCAAAGATTTCCCCCACTACCAGTTGCTTGCCACGATCTGGCCCATAGTCTGCTTTATTGTCATAACATCGATCATCGTCCACGGATCGTCTGTCGCCGTCCTCACACTAGGAAAAAGACTCAACAGAATGGCGATTACCATGTCGTTTACCACGGACCAGGAAGGCGGTGGTGGTGGGTGGATGCAGAGATTACAAAAACTCGACCGTACCACCTCATCCTTTTCGCTACACCGTGTCGATACAATGGCACCACAGGAATTACAACCAGAAACTTCCGGCATCAAAGTGTGTCCTGCGGGCGGAGCAAAGAGAAAGAAGAAACATGGACGTATAAAGAGTTTATCGAGAGTTGCCACCAAAGACGACGAAAAGAGAGCACCACCAGAAGCCCAGTTCTTACAGCTAGGCAGTCGTACCTCAGAGCACGAAACCAGCACCAAGGAATCTTCTTCAGACAACAACCTAGCCGTACCCAATAAAACATCTGGATTATCTGAATATGGAGAAAAACAACCCACAAAAGCCGAAAAGGCGCCAGTACCCACAGTCGCTTACCAAGACGGAGACCAGGTTATCATTGAAGACCAGTATGGTGAAGTTATGGAGACCTTGAAATTGACACGCAAACCTAAACCAGAAAGCAGCAGCATTCATTCTATGGAATCATTGGAAAGGCACCTCACTCAATACTCAACTGGTTCATCTGCAGGCGAGTCCGACGACGAAAACGGATTATCGCCAATCCACCAGAAACTTTCCCGAACTTTATCGCGCCGCTCATACTACAAAAAGGATGATCCAAATAAACGTAAAGTATACGCCCACCGTGTGGACGATTTGATTGTGATTGAAAATGAAGATGGTGATATTATCAGAAGGTACAAAGTCAACAAGCACGCTCCAGCAACCAGACCCAGGTCTAGCTCAATTATGGGAATGATGAAGTCAATGGTAGGAATCAGACCTGTTGAGTCGGCACCGCCAGAAATCAGTGTCACCGACCTTGAGCACGGCACACAACACAAGATCTTACTACCTGATGAAGAAAACACCCCTGCAGCCGCACAAAAGTTGGAGGATAAAATTGCTAATATGCTACAGGAAGACCACCACCACCACCCTGACCACATTTCCGAAGAGAGCGACGACGACGACGACGAGGAGGAAACTGAAGTAGAAAAGAAACGAAGACTACAAGCGTTGGGGTACTTGCCCAGTACTCGCCGCGATAGAGAAGATGAAGAGGAGTAGATAGATTAAGTAGAAGAAAAAAAAAAAAAATAAAATAAAAAATTTGCGATACCCCACCACTTTTCTTCTCTAATGGAAACCAACTACAGCCTTGCCCTAAAGCAATTCATCAATAAAAACTTTGCTGCCTCGTTCAGGTTGGCGAGCGAATTGTTTCATAAATGTTTTACCGAATATTCTGGCCATAGCATTTCATTAACCTTGCTTACCAAGATAATCAACCTCTACTTGGTCGAAGTGGGGGTGTGCTTGAAAGATGGTTTGTTGAACCAGGTCCAGGCCAACACTGCAGTCAACTCAATTACCAGCAACGAGGTGATTAACCAGATCCACGCTGTTTTTGGTGACGAAATCCCATGTGAGATATTATACAACTACCATTTAATGCACATCACCAACTCCAAACTTCTCATCAACGACAATTATTGGGACCAGTTGCGTAACGATTACCACCATGCAATCAACGACAAATACAAACAAAAGTTTATAGAGTTGGTGGTTTTTGAGATCTTGCCTAGATACGATAAATACAAAGAAGCAGAACAGTTGATTACCAACCCCAACGATTTACAGAGATTACGCAAGATCCAGGAAAAGCAAAAGCTTGCCGAGGAGGTGGAACGCTCCCAGAAAAAGACACCCCCCAAGGAACAGCCAACCTTGAAGTACAAATCAATCAAGGAAATCCAAAACGCCTACAACCTCGAAGAGGCCAAAAAACCAACACTCCCAGAATCACGATTGTTGTACATCTACAATCTTGTCAAGAACTATTTGCGCGACAATTATTTGGTGGTGTTGGTTCTCATAATTCTTGGCCTCGGTGCGAGAAAATACCTCAACCGAGCCAACTTGAGAGAAAAAATCGTCGACACCATAAAAATGGCATTTAAATTTAGTTATATATAGCCTGTATAGCAATGACACACCCACAGGGAATGTGGATCATAGGATACGGATCGTTAATCTTTAAACCACCGCCACACGTATCACTCAAAGTCACAGGCTACTTGAAAGGATTTATTCGCAGATTCTGGCAGAGCTCAATAGACCATAGAGGAACTCCCGAGTACCCCGGCAGAGTCGTTACCCTCCTTTCCCTAGACGATCTACACTCAAACAACAAGTTCCATGACGAGTGGGTATCCCCAGAAGATTTACGTGTTTATGGAGTGGCCTACTACATCGAGCCACAACACGTCGAAGAAGTGAAACAGTACCTTGACATTAGAGAGCAAAACGGGTACACCTCCCACAAAGTGGCCTTCTATGTGCTGGACAAGTCTGTATCCATGTTTACCGACAAAGAAGGGGACTACATTGAAAGCAATATCTACATTGGCAAAGTCGACAACGAGGCATTTGTGGGCCCTGAATCATTAGAAGAGACTGCACACGTCATTAGAAAGGCAGTTGGCCCCAGCGGCCTTAACATAGACTACCTCACCAACTTGGTCCACTCAATCAAAGACTTTGGTATTAGAGATCACTATTTAGAAAACCTATACACACTAGCTAGCTCAAGTCCCGATAATTCAACGCTGCCGATTCCAAAACCAGCGCCACCTTATTAATCTCATTCTGCGCCAGACCATAATCGTTCTGGGAAATATAGTGCCGCACAAACGGGAAACTATTCCAATCAAACTCATCTCTAGTTGTAGGCGCAATAAACGGCACCCCAAAAAGTATATTCTTGTAGCCAGCACGTTTACGCTGGATTTCTCTAGTTAAAAACTGACCATTAAACTCAACCATATTGTCATTCCACCTCCATCGCAGCATGGTATGGATGGTAGGCTCCATCCCGCCAGATTCGTGGATAAATTGTTTCCATTCGCGGGCCCATTCCTGGTAGCTTTCACTAACCAGTTTCAACGAGTTCAACGCACGTTTCAACCCATCAAAATGCAACACCGGCTGGCCATTCTGCTCGGCGTACCTCTCTAAATCCTGCTCCAACATCTCCAACAGTCTAGTAAAATCACGGAAATTATACGGAATTAAAGGACTCTCTGCAAACTCCAAAACTATCCTCGATAAAAGTTCAACCATCTGTGCGTGCTTGGCCATTTTCGGATCAACACCACTTGTCTCAAAATTGTCAAAACTATCAAAACACGAATTGTGCGGATACCTCTCCCCGGTAAACTTAACCTCCATCGAAGGAATATTCACATAGTTTATAAATGGAACATAGTTTTTCGTCTCAAGAAAATCGTTTCTCATAACCACGCGGTCGCCATTCTGTTTCTTTGCCAAATGGTACAACGTATCTTCAGGCCCATCTCCTGTCTTAACCTTCTGCAAGCAGTTGCTAATCACTTCATGCAAAAACGGATTGGCATTTATCGACAACTTGTCCCCCGCCACCAAATCACTTAAATCAATATACACATACCCTTCTTTGCGTAACGCCTCCCTCCTATTCTCAATCCACTCAGCTGCACCTGCCAAATTATACTCAGTTGCATCAAACGAAACAAAAAAAATCGACCTCGACGGCGTCCACAGGTACTTTCTCTGCATCGACGTAAATATCTTTACCATCTCCAACAACGCCACCGTTCCGGTATTACTTCCCAACGTACCATAACACCCCGAATCTCTAGCGGCTCCTATTATAACCCCCTTTTCATTCTGCTCTCTCCCTTCAATAGAACCAGCAACATTCCACACCTGGTGCATTGGCCGATCAATATTGTTTATGCTAAGCTGAAGTGCGGGCGATTTGCCATCACCACTCTTATACCCATCAAAGTCAATACCTCCCGACAACTTCCTGAGCAATGCCTCGCCGTCCTTCCACGACACGGGGATGGATGGTATCTTTGGTGTTGTCTCCGACTTGTCCCACGCCAACCTTGTCACATACATGTTTTCCGAAGACCAGCCAGGAGTCAAAATATCACCCGGCGACATCCTCGTCAATCCAACATTCTCTCTCTGAATCACATCATCAACTTCTTGGCCAGACACAGTATACTTTTCCGTGATAAACACAACTGCCTTGGCATGATGTTGTTCTGCAATGTACACTTTATTAGGTTCAGGCGTCTTGCCACCATACTTGACCAACACAATCTTATCCTTCACTTCAACACCACCTTCAATCACCTTCTTATAATCCCCACTCTCCCCGTAATTCACATAAACATAACCACCCTCAATAGGTTTGTCTGTATTTAACGAGTTCGGATTGAATGCCAAAAACTCCATACCTTCATTGTGCTGCTCAAACAATGCCGCCTCAAATGACGAATCCTTAAGCCTCAAATACGTATTGGCTTTATCGGGATAATTGGTAAAACTCTCCAACTCAGTCAACTCTACATGATGTAGACCATTATTTTTGAAAAACGACTGCACATACTTGGCCAATGCTAAATCCCCTTTTGTCCCCGTAATATGTGGGATCGACGAAAAGTACTCCAAATGCTCTTTCATCTCCTTTGGATCAATAAAATGCGTTATAGACTCGCCAACTTTCTCAATATCATAAAACCGGCCTCTAGTAAATGCTCCCACACTGGCCCCACTTATCGAATCGTTATCGCTATATTTCGTAATACCAAACACAATCACCATAACAAACGAAACATATAACAACCGCTTCACCACCAACGGGTTGCCCAACTTTAGTATCGATCTTTCATACTGCATCTGAAAGTATTTATACCCCTCATATATCGGGTCTATAATTCTCGTGACTGGACGTAATATCCTCGTATTGAAATTACTGGCAAACTTATGTGCTCTATCTAGTATACCACTTGCCGGTGTTTGCGGATCTTCTATCTCAAACTGCTCTATATGCAAATCATTATAATCTGGAGGGTACATCGGCATCGTCGTCGACAGCGATGCCGCATTATCGAGTCTCTGATACCCACTATGTGAACTAGACGTCATGGTTGCCATAAGAAAAAGAGTGGTTGTTTCTTCTCGGCTGTGTTTATTTTGTTTTTTTTGTTTTTTTTTTCTCGTTTACAATTTGCTTTGACTACGTAAATCCTTATACACCTCACTTTCAAACCTCGCATAACTCTCAATATTATACTCATCCATAAATGGTAATACCTGAACCGCATAAAACCCGCCAATGCCATTGTCAAAGTCAATCCAAAAATGCAAGTTGGCTACACCAGACCAGTAGTTGGCCCCTTTGGGTCTGCCCGTGGGCAAATCATTCAGACCATACGCATTGCCTGTCAATGTCCAACCATCGTTTTTCCTTTCATCTTCATCAAGAACATTGTGTGACAACCCAATAAAATCAAACTCAAAATCTTCAGGTAAATGGTTCCTAATGGCAAACTTCACCGTCGACTCGTTAAGAATCCGTTTCCCAGAATCAGGCGACACCCCATAGTTTAACCACACTCGTATAAACTTTAAGTAATCACCAACACTCCCAAAACACCCTTGTCCCCCTAAATCCAAAATCGGATCTAAACTTATGGGGCTCTTTTTGAGCAACACCAACGTCTCATCGGACTTTCTAAAATGTAACCGAACCAAATCTGAAGCTTCTTTCTTATGGAAGGTACAACTGGACATCCCAATTGGTTCAAACACATACTTTGCCAAAAACTCACCTAACTTTTGGCCACTGATCCGTTCAAGAACAAACCCTAACCAGTCAATGTTGTGTCCATAAGCCCAATCCGTTCCTGGCTCGTGGATCAATGGCGTCTTTTTATGGAAAAACTCCATTGGCGGGTTGATCGCATCGATCCGTTCGCCTTTCGTGATTAGCGCAAAGTAATCTGGAGAGATAAACCCATATGAAAACCCAGCAGTATGTGTAATCAAGTGTTTGGCAGTAATTGGGGTCTGCGGGGTAGTCAACGGCTTTAAAAGCTTACCACTATACTTGTCCACTGCACCTGGCTCCAACACCCCAATATTGGCAATCTCTGGAAAATACCTGGCGACGGGAACATCTAATTGTAACTTCCCTTGCTCATACAAAATCAATGCTCCCATAACCGTCATCGATTTGGTGCATGAAAAAAACGCATAGCTATCATTGTTTGTCACTGGCTGTGGGTCCTCAATATTTTTCACTCCTTTCGAGTTCAAGTACACCGTAGAGTCTCGATCAGTAACACCTAACGTGCACCCTGGCGCAACCAACTGTGGTGTCGAGTCGCCATTAAACGTAGTAATATCCGTCAATACCCCATCAAGGGTGTCAGCAAGTTTCGATGTAAACATTATTGATGGGTGGACCAAAAAAAAAAAAAAAAAAAAAAAGCCTTCTCTTGCATCAATATTTATATACTCGCCTGTGACTTTTCTGGGCGGGGAAACTTTCCCCCACTCAGAAATCGGCTAACATTACAAACATTTTTCGCAGCAAAATTTTGCATAAATATTTTCTCAACCTCTTTCCACAAACACCATTCAACCACCACCATGTTACAATATACGATCTTGATTTTTCTAATATTCATAGAATACTGTACTGCAAACATCCACCCCATAATCATCCATGGCCACTACTTTATAGATAGTATCACCAAAGAACCAGTATGTACACCAGCGTAATCAACATGAACACGCTCACTAACACTACATAGTTCTACATCAAAGGTATAGACTACCAACCAGGCGGATCTTCTGCAGTCTCAGAAACCACCGACCCCTTATCGGACCCGGCTAAATGTGCTAGAGATATAATTCTATTTCAAGAGTTGGGCGTTAACACTATTCGTATTTATTCAATAAATGCACACCTAAACCACGATAAATGCATGACCATGTTGGCCAAAGCGGGAATATACTTGTTCTTGGATGTAAACTCACCATTGCCACACCACCACCTAAATCGGTACGAGCCGTGGAATTCATACAATTTGTACTACTTTGAAAACGTCTTTAAAGTGGTAGAACAGTTTTCCCACTATAATAACACATTAGGATTTATTGCTGGGAACGAAATTGTCAACGACCCCATTTCCGCCAGTGTTGCTGCCCCATACGTAAAAGCAGTAGTCCGCGAAATCAAAAGCTATATTGAATACAATGCTCCAAGAACCATTCCTGTTGGCTATTCAGCGGCCGATGACTTGAACTACCGCATGCCACTAGCACAGTACTTGGAGTGCGGCGACGATAACCCCAAAGAGTCTGTCGACTTTTATGGCGTCAACTCCTATCAGTGGTGCGGCGACCAAACGTTCTATAGCAGCGGATACAACATCTTGGTCAATGATTACAAGCACTTTACCAAACCAATGTTCTTTTCGGAATACGGGTGCAACGAGGTGTTGCCGCGAAATTTTGATGAAGTCCCCGTGTTGTACACAAACGATATGATCGACGTTTTCAGTGGCGGATTGGTATATGAATTTACCCAGGAACCAAACAATTACGGTCTAGTCAAAATATTGTCCAATGGCGACGTCAAGGTATTGCGGGACTTTATCCAGTTGAAAAATAAATTTGACACACTACCAGAGCTAGACTATAACTATATCATCCAATCAATGAAGGAAAATGCCAACAATATCCAAACGAAATTGAAAAACTTTAAAACGTCAATCCCAAAATGTGAGTTACTGTACCCAAATCTCGACATTTCCAAAGGCGTGCCACCATCCATTGCTCAGACATTGATTGAAACTGGCGTTGATGCTAGGCGCGGGGAATACGTCTCCCTATCCAACGACGACATAACAACAAAGTACCAGTTCTTCCAAGAAAGTGGCGAAAAACTAAACATTGTCAACAGAATTGAAACATTGGCGGATGAGGAGGCGCCGCTAGAAAACCGACAAGAACCAGTAGAAGCACCACCAGAACTTCCTCCACCAACCACCAACCCTTTTGTGGATTTCATTCACAAAGTACTAGACCCTTTCAAAACTTTCTGTGCTAACTTGTTTAATTAATACCTTGATTTTGTGTATAGTAATCTATAATCATGTCGAAATATCTGTAGTGTATTCTTAGGATTTAACTCCAACGGACTAAGAAATATCTTCCACTCATCATACGTCAATGACTCAATATTCTTATCCAGTTGCTGCTCTTTGAACCCACATTTGACACACGTCTTGACTCTTGATGGGAATTTTCGTAGCACAATAATCAAGTGGGCGATCTGCGACGTGTACTCCATAAACGTTTCAAAATTATCCGTAGGCGGCTCTATCCACGAATCAACATCTTTATGCACATCATCGTGTCGCAAGTAATCAAACAATTCAAAATTCGTCAATTTTAATGTGTCCAACCTCGAGTACCCTCCAATCCCAGAACACAACAATTGGAAAAACGGATTGTACTTGCCAAACTTGAATTCCAGATTGCTGTAAAAAATATTTGACCCAATATCCAACGTCAAATAATGCAATACCTCATTCTTGACCTTAACCAAATCAATCAACGACAACTCCGTGCTATTGGCTATTTTGGAAAGTTCTAGTTCCGAAACATTGGCAAATATCGGACACTCTCGTTTCGTTCCCTTCTTAAATGGATAGATACACGATTCAAAATGTAGTTTATTTATCCGTAGATCCTTTAACGTTATTGGGTTATCAATGATAAAATTAACCAAACACAATTCGTCAACCACATCAAAATACTCAGCTATAAGGGACAAGTGGGTATTACGAAACGGTATCGACCACCCAGATTGCGTCTTCAACACTAGCTTACGCAATCGTCGGTTTTTCGTTTTCGGTGTCCTGCGTTTAAAGATATTGCTGCTACTCGACTTGTACTCCATCGGGAACCCAAACGACGGGGAAATCTCACTAAAAATAACACACTTCAACCCAAAGGCATGTGTAAACAAGTTTGACAACGACAAAATAAACTCTGTATAATTGAGCTGATCCATTGCCCTTACTTTCGACTCAACAGCATAGCTCCCTGCTATATTTAGTTTGGTGTTTTCTGAATCTTTAATTTGCGGGTTGATAAACTCAATGGTGTTTAAAAAATTGATTTTGTTGCTTATATCTGCTAGTAGATGAATAGTGGCAAACTGGTAAAACTTTTTTGGGTTTCTGAAAACAATCAGATTGTATAATAGGTGTTTGTTGACAATATGGTTAAACTTTTTACAACACAATGCCACACTTCTCAATGTCTGGTAATCATCGACAAAATGACGAAAAACCTCAAGTAGTATCTCCAACGGCAATGAATGGAGATGCTTAAGCGGATATTCATGGACTTTCTTCTTAGAAAAGAATCTACCCTTTTTCCCAATTAATTGGTACTTCAACATTGCTTGGATGATTGGGACAAAGTTGTTGGAGGAGCTTCGGGAATTTTTTTTTTTTTTTCTTCCTGAAATTGACGACTGGCATTTGCGTTTTGGTGGTACTACATGCAGGAATTCGTGTACAAACCTTAAAACCTGTTACGGTTAGCATAACTATTAGAGGTCAGTAAGTTTAATTTTTACTCCTATTGTACGATCATATAATTTATATAACAACCTGTTTTCTACCCTAAAACGACTCAGTATAACAATACACTTCTGGCGACCCTTTCATTCTTCGTGCACTTTGACAGTGGTGTTTGATTGAGTTTGTAAACGATGGAGACCCACACGACGTAACTGCCATGGACTGGTTCGAACTTAGTTGTTGAGAATGCTGTTTTATTATCTCTTGAACTTGCGGTCTTCCATATAAAATATTGTAATCGTTGGTTAACGATTTTGTTAGTTCAATAACCAGATTCTTTCTTTCTAGCGGCAACTCCTCTTTTGATTCTTGCGTAATGTAAATGTCAACGGCACATCGCCCAGCAAACTGTTTCAACAAATCCTCAAACCATTCAATATTATCTTGCTTTTTGATTACCCACACAAACTTAATAAACTGGCTCTTAGGACGGAATAATACATCGCCATCCTGGTTTCGTCTATCTATTTGGTTTAACAAATCAAGACAAACTGGAAACGTAAACGCGCCACCAGAACCAGCAGCGAAAAAAAGACATGTGTCAAAAGTAATCAACGGTTGGTATCTAGCACCATAAGGACCATGGAACATAGCTTTGATTGTCACCTCATCATGATCAACCTGCTCAAGATGTCTCATAAGTTTTCTGGTAAACCCTCGCTGAACCCTTACAAGTAGTCTCATCTTTCCACTCTCAGCAAGACTGGCAATCGTGAATGGATGGTACTGGAAGAATTTGATTTTGCCGACATTCAAATAAACATGCTGACCAGCTTTCCAAGTTTTGTATTTGGGAAGAAATCTCGTATACCAAGATTTCGACACATACTCGGCTTCAGAAACCGGTATCTCCACCGAAATCGTACTGTCGTCGATTATCCTGAATGTACACCTACCTTTGGTGGGCGACTTTTTGGCATGGATATGTGCAAACACTTTACTAACAACTCTGTCTATGACCAACCCATGCACTGAGATTAACACAACAGCTCTATTTCCTTGATTGTGAATAAATGTGAAAAACAACATCATAAATGCAAATACCCGGTGCTGCACTAGAAAGAAGTCATAGGCAAATTGTCTAATAAACCTTAAACTGGCCCAGTTCAAAATACTGAAACTCCCATAAGCAATAAACCCGAATATCTGTGGTGGAATGATAATCATAATTTTAAAATTGAGATTTAGCCAATAATAAATTGCCATCCCCATATGTATGGTGATCATGACCCACATAAGTCGCGATAACCATTTATGTATAAACTCTAGTCTATCGTGCTGCAATCCCGTTATTGAAGTCAACAAGTCATTTTTCATCACAGAAAACAATAAAATCGGCAAGTTCCCCACGGCAACTTTCAGCAATCTCTTGGAAATAATGTAAAACCGACTTTGATAATCCAAATCATTAATCTCAGCAAAGCAAAACCCAACATTAAGACCAATAAACACTATTGCCAACAATACCAAACTTGGCTGAAAGTAGATGTCGCCCCGTACACGAACACAGCTCGTCCACACATCCCACACTTTAAGCAACCTAAAGTAGATGTTGTTGCGCTTATTATTGACTCGTAAGTATCGTGGAATCCAATAAAAAAGTATCCCATGTCCTGCTAATACAATAAACGTCAATATAAATATCAACCACTCATATTTATTATTTCTTTCCTTTTCCACAAAAAACTGTTGATCAAATGGAATAGCCATGTTTGAATAGTTTAACCTCGATAAGGATTCGAAAAAAATTTTTATTTTTTGAGGCCAATATACTTTTGTTTAATACTTTTTCATTCATGCATTTAATGAATCGTAGTATAATATACAATAGAATTAGACAAAGGGATGCGGCCATCGTTTAATTGGTGGATTTATCGTTTCTATGCCAAGAATCCGACAATTGCGAAATTAACATGCAACACAAAAACACTTTTTTTTTTCAATCTGATAAAATGTGGGAGAACAAAGACAGATCGGGACCATCTATTTCCTCGGGTTTAACGCTATATAAGGATAGGTGGATCCTGCCTTTTTTTTTTTTTTTCATTTCTACTTTACTGCACAACCCACCAAAATGCATTTCATATTCTACTTGATTCTTTTAGTATCTGCTGCTGATTACGGTAACTTTGGCACGTACCCGAAAGTCCCTAAAACTGCTTCCATTAACGGATTTGCTGATCCAATTTACGACTTATTGCCAAACTGTGCAAAGGAATGTGTTAAATTCAGTACCAGTAATACCCCTTGTCCATATTGGGATACTGGATGTTTCTGTGTTATGCCACAATGGGCTGGTTTGGTTGGTCAATGTGTTGCTCAAAAGTGTAAGGGAGAAGATGTTGCTAGTGCTAGATTCTTGGCTACCTCGTTGTGTTCAGTTGTTGGTGCCAATACTTGGATGATGCCTGCCTCTATTTCCTCAATGCTTTCCACCGCAGCTGGAGACGCTAAAGAAGTCACTACAATTGAAGGGAAAACTGCAAAATCGTGGGTTACTGCTCCAGGAAGTGCTGCTGGAAGTAGTGTTTCGGAAACTGGTGCTGCTAGTGAAACCGGCAGTTCCGAATCTGCAAAATCAACTACAAGTGATGCCTCATCATCGTCCTCCTCCACGGCTTCTTCATCTGCTACAACCTCCTCATCCCCATCCTCTTCTGCTAATTTTGCTGTTTTACAGACTGGAGGCATCGGGTCGGTAATTCTTGGCTTTATGATGTACTTTCTTGTATAAACGTATTTGAATGCTGTAGATAGATTTTATTATGCCCCTAAGTAATCACCATGTAGAACAAAACCAATCTCTCGTATAGGTTTTGTTACCCTAAACATCACGCAATGTTTTTGAACAATAGACTTTTTTTTTTTTTTTTGTTGAGTACGAAATGTCTCTACAACAATAGACACAACCAGGCGTTTAACATTCGTTAATCATGAGCTTATTACCCAAGGACATCTCTTTTATCTAGCTCCATTTTTCTTCCCGCCCCCCCAGTTTTTGCCTTATTTCCCGCTTTTGTCCGACACATACTCAGGGTATTCTTCGAGTTCTATCCCGAAAAGGTTCTGATTGTTTACAAAGTTTGGTGCTACCATTGTAATGACCAAGAAAAAAAAAAGCACCACAAAACAAAAAGTATAGCTGCAATTGCTACTCGGACAAAACGCTTAATCTCAAAAATCTAATCTATTTCATCAATTTTCAGACTAATGCACTTTGCCAAGAAAAATTAGATACCTGGATGATTCCTCCAATAACAATTGTTTAGCTTCCGGTCAAGCTGATTGTTTGTGAGTCCTTCTCATGAACTAGTGCCAAATTAGTACACATATGTTCCCCATTGGAATTGACGGTAGTTTCCTAGACATATTATATTTACCAGAAGAATCAAATGTTTCCCACAAGTCTTTGTTTAAACACGGAAAATCAGAGGGATCAGCCTACCATCGGAAATTTAATTAATCGGATTTACTATTGCTGAATGGCTGCGATTGGCTATTCAAGATCAGCTCTGAATTACTGCCCATGCAAGAACCTTGCCTGGTATATCCAAATTTGGCAATTGAAATTCTATAAACAGCAATGGTATTTGGTTTGTTGTGCTAGGGGTATACAGATGTAATAATAGAAACCTATTGGTTTCCCTATTTCTCGACCACTACCACCCTAAATTGTTGCACAAATACAAATACGCCTTAACCTATTTAGCCATGCTGCGTATCTAAACAAGTAACTATTTGCTTTGTGTACATTGGGCTAATTCTTTATATTTTTTTCTTAGCTAAATTTAATTAAGGAAATATCGGAGTACTTTCTGACTGGATAGAATTGCAAATATGTCCCCTATGAAAATTTTTTACTTTTGCTTTGTTCAATGGCCATATGGGTATCCCCCCCCAAAAAAAAAAAAAACCATTTTTGTGTATGAGAATTGCCGAGTATCCTTATTATTTTCTTTGTGAACCAATTTTCAGAGAATGGAAAATCAGGGTATAAATACATTGGCATTCTCCATCACTTCCGTTGGTTTTGACTCCTTAATCTCTATCAAATAACCACACTACCATGTTGTCCTTATCTTTATTGTCAATCATTTCAATCGCTTTAGCTGCTGATATCACTGCTATCCCAGAAGGTGATAATCCATACACTGTCTTCCCAAGTGTTGCTAAAACCGCTTCCATCAATGGTTTCGCTGACAGAATCTACGACCAATTGCCAGAATGTGCTAAAGAATGTGTCAAGCAAAGTACCAGTAACACCCCATGTCCATACTGGGATACCGGTTGTTTGTGTGTCATGCCTCAATTCGGTGGTGCTGTTGGTAACTGTGTTGCTAAAAACTGTAAAGGTAAAGATGTTGGTTCTGTTGAATCTTTAGCTACTTCCCTTTGTTCAGCTGCTGGTGTTTGGGAACCATACTGGATGATCCCATCAAGTGTTTCTGATGCTTTGGCTAAAGCTGGTGAAGCTGCTGCTGAAACCACTGCAGAAACCACCACCGCCGAAACTACTGCTGAATCAACTACTGCTCAAGAAACCACTGCCCAAGAAACCACTGCTGCTGAAACTTCCAAGGCTGCTGAAAGTTCAGCTCCAGCTGAAACTTCTAAAGCAGAAGAAACCTCAAAGGCTGCTGAAACTACCAAAGCTGAAGAATCTTCTGTTGCTCAATCTTCTTCTGCTACTGGTGTTGCTTCTGTTTCAGTTGAAACTGCAAACGCCGGTAACATGCCAGCTGTTGCTATTGGTGGTGTTATTGCTGCTGTTGCTGCCTTAATCTAAGTTATATACTTTTGTTAATTCATAACTAATATATGTCCGTTTTTGTATATCATTAAATTACTTATGCTTCTAACACAAATCTTCTACTAAACTTTTGTTTTGGAATTGGACCCAGGCCGAACCAAATATCTATTGCATTGATGTGAATTACCACACCCCCAACTACTTGTCACATTCCTCGGAGAATGCTTTTATTGAGTATTTCGCAGCCAAGGCTGCATTATACGTGTGCCTTCTAATCACATATCACTTTTTTGCCGCTGATGCAACAAGCCCAACTGTGGCGCAATCAACAATCATTATACAATTTGCAGAGCATAGCTGGGTAGCTTCTGCATTGGCAGCTGGCCTTGATTTGACTTATTTATTGTTCTCGCCTACTTCCCTGATTGGAAAAGTGTGGAGAGATGCAGTTGAACGTACTATAGTTGTTATATATTAAGAAAGAAATAGATCTAATTTTTAGCTTCTCCCGACTCATTATTGCTAGACCCATCAGCAACACCGTCAATATGGGGTAACGGTTGGCTTATATTGGTAGAGCGGATAGGTTCCAATACATATGGGTTGGTCTCAGGATCTTCATCAGCATAATAGGCATATTCCCCAATTTGTGCCAAGTCGGTACCCAACATTTCCTCGTCTTCGTGGAGACGGATTCTGAGAAATGGGATTCTGTCCATAGCAAGCAAAATGATCGATGTAACAGTGAACGACCACGCAGCTACAGCACAACTTCCTGCCAACTGGTACCCCAATTGTTTCCAGTGGTGGTTTATCCACCCACCGTCAATCTCAGTTCCGTCAATCATGGCAACATAGTCTGCAGCAAATAATCCCGTCATAAAGTTACCAACAAATCCACCAACACCATGGAGCGCCCACACGTCCATACCGTCGTCAATCTGCAACAAGTCCTTTATGTCAACAGCAAAGTTACAGATAATGGCTGGAACAATGCCGAAAATTATCGACGTGTAAACAGGAACGTAGCCAGCAGCAGGAGTGATTCCAACGAGACCAGCAATTGCGCCCATGCACAAGCCAACAGTCGACCATTTGCCGCCAGTTCTAAACCAATCAACAAACATCCAAGTCAACCCCCCGGTTGCAGCAGCAAGGTTGGTGTTGACACAGGCGTACCACGAACGCATGGAAGAGTTACCTGTAGACCCACCATTGAAACCGTACCAGCCAAACCAGAGAAAGATCGTGCCCATAACAATGGAGGAAACTGAATGTGGCTTGTATTTTGGAACTTTGCCTTTGGCAACAGGGTCATGTCTCTTACCCAACCAGAGCGAGTATGCCAAAGCAGCAAAACCAGAGTTTTCGTGAACTGGACCGCCACCAGCGAAATCCAATGCTCCCAAGTTGACCAACCAACCATTTCCGCCCCATGTCCAATAGGCAATAGGACAGTACACAATAGTCAACCAGATAAACAAAAACACCATCATCGGTCCTAATCGTGCACGCTCGCACCCGGCACCAGCCATTAAAATAGCAGTGACAGCAGCAAACATCCCTTGGTATAAACAGAACAAAATATCAGGAACCGTTTTGACAATACTGGGTGCCCCTAAAACATCCTTGAGACAAAAGTTTTGCAAGGTTCCCAAAAACACAGAACCATTGTGGGCAAACACCAACGAGTACCCCCACCAGAACCACTGGAAGGCTGCCACACACGCAGCCATCAACGCAGCCCACATCAACGACAATGCATGCTTCTTACGCGAGATCCCTGAATACAAGAGTCCCACACCAGGAATCATGATCCATACCAAAACACTTGCAGTACCAATCCATACCATATCGGCACGGTCAAATTGTTCATTCAAGTCGACTTTAAACACATCTCCACCTGTACCTGTTTCCGTGAAATTTCCAGACATATTGGTTGTTATGTTTACTTAGTGAGTGTGTTAACAATGAAAGGGGATACTACGGGATCTTTATATACATCTCGAATTTCTGAATACCTAAAAAGTGTAACGGTGGAAATCACAATATCGTAATTAATCATCAGCCAATCACAATACCGATGCAAAGATTTTTCACACTGATAGAGAACTCAATCAAAAAAAGTTTAGATAAGCAATATGCAGGATATTTTCGCTGAGCATCTACCTGCTATGCCACCTCTCTCAAAATTTGAATATATATCTACTATGTAATCCTATCCATTCTGATTTCAACTGCTCTTCTGTGAGCTTCCAACCCCTCAACTCTTGCTAATTCCATTACCGCTTTGCCGATATTCTTAAGCCCGTCTTCTGTAACTTCTTGAGAAGTAATAAACTTCTGGAAAGTAGCAGTATTGACTCCAGAATATTGTCTGGCGTAACCATACGTTGGCAAAGTGTGGTTAGTCCCACTTGAGTAATCCCCACAGGATTCAGGTGACAATGCTCCAACAAAAACTGAACCGGCATTCTCAATCATATCAGGAACATAAGATGGAGCATCGTCGATTTGTAATATCAAATGTTCAGGAGCATATTGATTCGACAAATCAAAGGCTTCTTGGTATGTTTTAGCCAACAAAATGTATGAATGGGCCAAACATTTAGCAACAATCTCCTTTCTTGGCAACACTTGGGCTTGTTTCTCTACTGCATTCTGGAACTCATTCAATTTCTCATCGCTCAATCCAACACCAATAAGAATTACCTGAGAGTCTACACCATGCTCAGCTTGTGAAAGCAAATCACTAGCAACAAAGTCAGCATCGGCATTGCAATCTGCAATAACCAAAACCTCAGATGGCCCCGCTGGCATATCAATTGAACATAATGCTTGGGTATCATTCTGAACATACATCTTGGCAGCAGTAACAAACTGGTTTCCGGGACCCAAGATCTTGTCACACTTGAGCACACTTTCAGTACCATATGCCATTGCCGTAACTGCTTGAGCACCACCTGCCATAACAATACACTTTGCTCCCAATTTGTGCGCAACATAGACAACTTCTGGCGTCAACTTCCCTGTAGCACGTGACGGAGGAGACGCAATTATAATATTCTTACACCCAGCAACTTTTGCTGGAACACCCAACATCATTGCCGTAGAAGGTAATACTGCTGTACCACCTGGAACATACAATCCAACATTTTCAATCGGCTTGGCAAATCTAGAACAGAACACACCAGGACATGTTTCTACCGTCATAACCTTTTCCTTGGGTAATTGTGCAGCATGGAATTTTTCGATATTCTGCATTGACAAGTCAATAGCAGCTTTCATTTCTTCGGAAATATCCATCAGCTCAGCAGGGAACGGAGCTTGTAAAACAGGTGTGTCAAGTTTCACACCATCAAACTTGGATGTCAACTCAATAAGAGCTTTGTCACCATCAGATTTCACTTTTTCAATAATAGGAAGCACAAGTTTCATAATGTCTGCAGTCTTCTGAACAGGTCTTGTCATTGCACGCTCAACAGCAGCAGCATCATCAATGCTAACAATCTCCAACTTATAGCTGCTATTGGTAGTAGGCTCTTGGTACTTAGGCTTGGCGTCTCCTTTTCTTCTGGAAACTTTCAAGGACTTTACGTCCAAATTCTTTTCAACATCAGCCAATCTCACTCCATGTTTGATGCACCAGACCATGGCAAAATAAACCAAATCGGCACATTCCCAAGCAATTTCCTCCTTCGACTTGGCTTCAATCAATTCATCCAACTCTTCCTTCAATTTGGCAATCAATAATTTTTCGTCATCAAATAAACGTTTAGTATAGGATCCCTCGGGTGCATTTTCTAATCTGTCTTGCAAAGTACTATCTAATTTGGGCAATCCTCTAGCTGGAGAGTCTGCCATATCATCACCAAAACATGTAAATTTGGTTTCACGGTGGCAGAACCCATAGCCAGTTCGTGGTTCTACCATAAACTGAATCACATCAGAATCACAATCCTTGGATAACTTAACTAATTTCTGGGTAGCACCACTGGTTTTGCCCTTGTACCATAATTCATCTCTGCGTTTACGTGATTGATAAACCCCAACTTTCTCTTCAATTGCAGCAACTATAGAGTCCTTGGAGGAATACACTATACCCAATGCCGTATAAGAAGGGGATGGCGTTGTGATTAATGTGGTGTACAACCCATCTGGTCTGTCGGTAGTCAATGTACTAACAAACACAGCAGAAATTGATATCTTGTTCTTTTCTTCACGTTTGACAGACAATTTCGAGCTTGGAATCACTGGAATATAGTTTTTAGCCAATTCAATGGCCTCATCCTGTGTGAAATCAGATTTGATATATAAAACCCTGTTTTCATTCGCATTATATTCTTTCAAATTCCCCTCAGGAAATGGTTTAGTAACAACAAAGGATGCTTCAGATGCCACTAATTCAGCACTTGGGACATCAACAGACACAACAAATCTAGCACTTGGTAAGCCTGCTTCAATAGCTTCACGATATTGAGTCTCATTAACAAACACCTGCTTGATCCCAACGTTCAACAACTCAACAATTTGGTCAATACTGGCATTATCAATAGCATTTACAAAAATATCCACGTCATGTGGAAATTGATGAATAAAGTGTTTCTTGATACTAACACTTTCTATTGGGAAAATTACTTGACCCACTAAAGAAAACTCATTAATTGATTCTCTATCTTCGGGAGAAGAAATAACAGGCAAAACAGGGAAAGTCATGTATAGTTGTTGGTATGAATTGTTGAAAGAAGGTGAAAAAAAAAAAAAAAAAAAATTCATCACAGATAAAGGTGGAGGAGAAAAAAAAAAAAAGAAACCAATTCTGAGTCATTCTCTCTCACCTCTTAATAATAATAATTTGCAATTTTACCTTAAATACACGCCCTATATACTACCTAAAAACTAAATTCACCTCTGAATTGATTCAAATCCATATTAGGTTTAACCAATTCCAATAAATCTCTTCTCTCCATCGCAATAAAAGCTCTCTTTAGTGTTTCAGTTAAGGATGTTGACTGGTTATGATTTAATGTCGATACAGTATCCACCCCCTCAACTTGATGCATGGACAACCCACTCAACAAATGCTCGGCCGCTTCCTTGTAACAACCAATATTTATACATGAAACCCCTAGATTATATCTTGCCCTTACAAAGGTTGGTTTCAATTGCAATGCCTTGAAATACGCATCCACGGCTTCTTCTGAGCGGTTAGAATTTGCCAAAGAAGCACCTAATCTATTCCACAATATCGCATCATCAGGTCGTATTGATAATGCAGCTTTGAAACAGTCTATAGTCTTGTCAAACTCTTCATTAGCGTAGAACAATACCCCTAGTCCCATTTGAACATCAGCATCCATGCTAGCCTGGTTAGGCGACAACTGGGCAGCTTTGAGAAATAATTCTGTTACTCTTTTGTTTAATGAGAATCTGTCTTCGTCGGTGATTGTTGGATTCTCTTGTCTTGCCTTTTCCACAATCTGAGGATACTTGGTTGATATCCATCTTTCCAAAGTGGCGAACGCAGCATTATCGTACCCTTCATTGATATAACTAATTGCCAAGTTCATTAAAGCCTCGGAATTCTCAGGATGCAACTCCAAGCATTTTTCCAATGCAGAAATACCAGCTATTTCCTTTTCATTTTGTGTTTGAACTTCTCCTAGCTTCAACCAGGCATCAACATGGTTTTCATTTCTTTGGATTGCAGCCTCAAACGCCAAAGCAGCTTCAGACAACTTTGCTCCATTCTCCATCAATTGCAAACCAATCTCATACGGGTCTTGGTCTTTTGGCAAATCCAAAAACTGGTTACTTTGTTTATCTTCAAATTGGTAGTCGCCAAAGTGTGCACGCGTAGAGGCATACTTGGCAAAATCTTTCTCCCATTGATTCATATCAGCGGGATACCCATCTTTCTGAGTTCTCTTGAAATCTTCATATTGCTGATTGATAAAGTCGTTTTCAAAAGCTTCTGAATTCAAACTGTCCCACACTTCTTGGAAAGTGGCCTGGTACTTGTCATCAACAACAATTTCAGGAGACTGCTCTCTCTGGATTTCCTCAACCTCCTCAGCTTTGTTTGTCAACTCCTCTATCTCCTTAAACTGATTTTCCCAATCCACTTGCTGCTCTTGATTCTGTGTTTGGGCATGTTGTTGCTGCTGCTGTGGTTGCAGTTGGTACGCCATAGACATTCCCATCATTGGACGATATCCACCAAGACGAGGACCAAATTGACCTGGTCTCTGATTATGTTGTTGTGGTTGCGTGGTGGAAGATACTTGACTAAACTCATTTGCCCACTGGGCATTTACAGGACTCCCAGTTTTTGCTATTGGGGTTGCAATCTGAGCAGATGGGGATTGTGCAACAAAGTCTTGTGACCAGTTATTTTGCTGTTGGTGAATGGGATTGGGTTGGTTTTGAATCGCATTTAATTCATGTCTCATAGGTTGGAACTGGAATGAGTTCTGTGGTGCACCATTATTCATAAATTGGTCCAAGTTAGCTCTATCCCTAACGTTCATTAAATTATCCTTTTTGAACCCTTGATTCTGGGCCAAGTTTCCATGTTGGTTTGCCACTTGTTGTTGCAACGATCTATCTTGTTGGGCATGCTTATTAAATTGAGCAACGGCATTTCCGTTGACTGAACATTCTGATCCTCCACCAACAAACGACATGCTTTAAAGATGAAAAAAAAAAAATTTAATAAAATTTCGGAAAACCAAAAAAAAAAAAAGAAGGCACTGAAAATTATTGTCCAGACCAATCCAATTTATATGACCGTCATTTATATTTTTCTTTTTTTTCCCCACCAAGAAATGGAAGAACTGAAATCTAATCACATGCCGAGGTGAGGAGACCAAACATATTGTCAATACACGACTTTTGGTTTTACTAACAAAATCAATATATTGCAAAACTACAAAAAATACTATTACTAATGTTCTGTTTTGGCAACATTTGGCAACTCTTTTAATGATTTTCTAATACTGTCAACACCTTTCAACAAGTCTTCCTCGGAAATGACCAAAGGAGGAGCTAATCGGATGATATTGTCATGAGTTGGTTTGGCCAAAACACCGTGATTTTTCATTAACAAACACAAGTCCCAGGCAGTTCTGCCATTGGTCTTTGATTCGTCTATAACAATGGCGGATAATAACCCTTTGCCTCTTACTTCGCTAATCATTCCATTGCTTTCCTTTTGCAACTCTTCTAATTTTTCTCTCAATAATGTACCTAATTTTTGTGCTCTTTCAACCAAATTCTCATCCCTAACAACATCCAAAGCAGCAATAGCAACTCTACATGCCAATGGATTACCACCGTAAGTAGATCCATGTGACCCTGGCTCTAAAGTCAACATTACTTCTTTCGACGATAAAACCGCAGACACTGGCATAACCCCTCCAGAAATAGCCTTTCCTAACAAGACAATATCTGGTTTGACACCTTTGGAATGTTCATAGCACAACATTTTACCAGTTCTGGCAATACCAGTTTGGATCTCGTCACAAATCAACAAAACGTTATGCTTCTTACACAATTCTTGAACTCTTGGCAAGTAGTCTTCTGGAGGAACAACAATACCAGCTTCACCTTGAATAGGCTCTAATAAAATAGCAGCAATCTTATCACCAGCATTGGCAAATGCTTTCTCGACATCTTCAATAACCCCATATCTCAACAAAGTGCCCTCTGGTTCACCAGGAATTTGAGGACCAACACCTTTCAAGTAAGGACCAAAGTTGGTCGTGGCATCAGGGTCAGTGGACATGGAAATAACTCCCAATGTTCTACCATGGAAATTGTTGACAGCAGACAAAATTATAGCCTCGCCACTTGGAATGCCTTTCTTGTCGTAACCCCATTTTCTTGCCAACTTCAAACCAGTCTCAACTGCTTCAGCACCAGTATTCATTGGCAACACCATCTCATAGTTAAAGTACTCGGTAATGTACTTGGCATAGACTCCAAACACATCAGACGAAAATGCACGAGAACACAATGTCAATTTCGAGGCTTGATCAACCAATGCAGCAACAATCTTGGGATGACAATGACCTTGGTTAACAGCAGAATATGCAGACAAAAAGTCCAAATACTCTTTCCCTTCAGGATCCCAGACATGAGCACCTTCAGCTTTCGAAAAAACTACTGGTAATGGATGGTAGTTGTGAGCAGAATATTTTGTTTCGTATTCACGAGCAGTTTCAGAAGAAACCTTGAAATCTGGTGTTGAAGACATTATAACTAACACGATTATTAAAGGAAGACCTAGAAAAAAAAATTTCAAAAATTAACAATGGAATTGGTTGTCTCTTTTATACATCAGGTAGGTGTTTCCCCATTGCCCAGATTTGGATTTGAATTTTTCACTCTTCTGGAACCATTTGATCTCTAAGAGCAAGAGAATGCGAATTGTTCATTATGCACGACTTGCACCTCACCTGTTCGGCAAATTGAAAATGGAAGAAGAAGAAGGGGGGGAGAAGAAAAACTAAAAAAAAAAAAGTGTGTCCAGTTGTCAATCCCTATTTTGTACAACCACTTTCTTTATCGCAATTATAGTTATCAAGTATAAATATATCCATCATGATGCAACCAAGAGTTAAAAGACATATGCAAAATGCTATTCAACCAGTTGAAAACATAAACGAAGATGCTGCTTCTTTGCCATCCGTTGCCATGAGAATCAGAAAAGCAGTTAGTGAAGGGTACAAGTTGCCAGGTGATAATACCCAACAATTTGGTGGTAGCTTTCAACGAGTTCCTTTGCCAAGTGGTTTGACGGCTCCACCAGACTTGGTTAATGGCGAATCAACAAGAACTGTTTCGAATCTCGAAGAGTGGGATAGCTATTACAAGATTCAAAATGCTCCTTTACAAACATTATCAGAAGGCAACAACTACTTGAAGAGAAAATTCGAAGACGACCACGATTTGGATCTCAGTCAGTATCAAGCAAAATATGGTGATTTGAAATTCAATGAAGAGTTTTAAGAAAGTATTAGCCTATTGCGGCCCTAGAAGTTTAGAAGGTTTATTTCGTATTCGTTTGATTTGTTTTGATTTGTTTTAGTACCTGTTTAGTGGGAAATTGTCTGGTATAAATGTACAATTTTCATTATGCTTGATAATATTCGTTGTAGACGAAACTCTGTGCATCAAGATCTGTCAGTTCTTTTTTTCTGTTTTTTTTTTTTTTTTTTTTTGATTCGTTTAGTTTTCTCACACCTTTTTTCTTCACACATAGACTGCCCCGACCCCGACTAACGATTTCAGAAATGTTGCTATGGAGAAACTTGGTGTATAACATTGCCCTACCGTTCAAGAACCTCAATAAGGAAGATAGAATCATTCAACTATGTCGTTTGTTCACATGTGTTTTAGCAATAGTGTGTTGTTTGGTATGCATAGTTGCACCAAGAGTCACCAATACAACTTACGCAGCACGTATAAATTGTGCCCATTTGGATGTGGCTAATGGGCTATATGAGTCCTTGAGAAACTCAGTGACCCAAGTCTTTAGTCCTGCGATTTTCAACGATCAGATGAGTGGAACAGGGAATTCGTTGACAAATAGTGAAATCAGATTGATTACCGAGTATGCTGAGACACAAGTGGCAGGTAGTCCACAGTACTGCATTTCTTCATTGTGGACTTGGTGCTACGGTAATTATGAAACATATACGGTAGTAGATAAGCATGGGAAGGTTCTTACAAAGAAGAAAAACGAAGTCTTGACATGCACTGATAAAAGCTCCTACGTGTTTGATTATATCAATCAATTGGAATCCATTGGCTTGGAGATTATATTAGCTTATGCCTATCAAAGCTCAACGTTTGCCACAACACTGTATGAAAAGCTAGTCAGTTCAAGAAACGCAAAGTTCCAATTTGCCTTTAATGGGATCATTTTTACTTGCTGTGCACAATTTGTGATTTTGCTATGTATTTTTGTTATTTACTCAAACCGTGGCTCGTCAAGAGATTTATCGAAAATCCCTGCCTTGGTTTTACACGTCGTGACGTTGATTTCATTGGCTTCCTCCCTCAGTATAATTATTGGACTGGCAATGATTACAAACTTGTTTATTATCACCAGAAATGAGATTAAGAGTAAATTGGGCGATTTTGGAGTAACATTTCATATGGGTTCCAAATGGTTTCTGTTTTTATCACTTTCAGCAGTATTTGCAACATTGTCACTGGTTTCATGGGTTTTCCCTATGTGGTGTGCCAATCCCCTGATTAGTCTCACTGATCGAGATGACGAAGCGTCCTTTTATGAAGTGCCCACAAGAAGAAATAACATGGAAGAATTTAGCAGGCAAGCTGATTTCCAGACGAGGAGGTTTAAATCTTCTGAACACAATGGTGGGCATGGCAGAACCAAGATAGGTAATATATTCCATAATCCTCGTCATGCCGTTCACCAGGACGACCACCACGAGGAAGAAATGAGAAAGCTAGGTGAATCTTTATCAAAAAAATCATCGGTAAGAAGAACAAAGTCCTTGGGAGCTAGAAAGGCGGAACTCGAAGAGCAGGGTATCTTGCTAGATAATTTTGCATTCAAGGAAGATTATCCAACTATACAAGAAGAGACATACGATGGATATTCGAGTAGATCTGTATCTAGATCAGCTCTGGATAAAGTCACTAGAAAGGTTTCTGACAAGCGACAGCGCCATTTAATCAAGAGCCCATTTGACGAGGAAGATAAAATGGATGGCATATCACCAAGAAACTCGTATCTAGAAGATGACGAGTTGCAACTATTAGATAACCAAATGTTCAATTTGAAAAAATAGAGTATTTATAATAGAATTAATTTTTTTTTTTTTTTTCCGATAACTTATATTCTCTTTGCAACCAGAAATGAACAAAGAAGAGATTTACATAATCCGCCCTACTCGTTCCAAGCTATTGATTGTTTGGTCGGTAATTGAAGTTGGTTTTACATCACTTCTATTTGCAACGAGTTTTTTCTTTCTTTTTGCAAACTCAAAAGTAATTCAAAGGGGTCCTCCTGCATTTCAATTGAGGATTCAATCTGACTCAATATTTGCCAAAAATACATTCCAGCTTATCCAACAAGGACTAAAATTTGCAACGTATTTGTCCAATGATTTGAACATTTACATTAACGAAACTATTCCAGAAACCTATCTCCAACAAATCGATTCTAATTACGACAATAGTTTGTACCTGTTTAATATTTTTGGATTCTGTCGGCTAACCCAATTTAACAAAATATTGAATTGTTATAATGGACAAGGAATAAACATTGCTGCATGTTTTCTTCAAGATATAGGAACGCAACTAGGAAATTTGACGAACCAGTCTGATCCAAGTAACGTTTCTGCAAAGTTAGTTTCCTTCTATTACAATTTAGTGGACCAGATTTGCAGTGACACTCAGAAAGAAATGTGTATTTTGCAAACATATAATACAATGTCAAGGATAGTTCAATATCTTGCATTTTCGTCTTTGGTGTGTTTAGCTATTACAACAGTCACTGCTTTATTTGAAATGGTTTGTTATTGTATTTTTGCAAGATCTTTGATCAGAGTGTTTTTCATTGTCAAAGTCGTTTGCATGTTGGGCTTTGTTTTCACAATGTGTATAGTATACTGTCTAATTATGGTAATGAGAAACTTTTTAACAGATTTAATAACACAGTTCCAGATTGGAACCCTTGAGTTCCCCACCATAAAATGGATAACGTGGTGTGTTTTAACATTAATGTGTCTAATAATTGTTGTGAAACGATATCTTATATACCAGTCTATTTAGTTGTTATAAACTTTCTTGAATGCTTGTTCAAAGTCATTAATAATATCATCAATAAACTCAGTACCGATAGAAACTCTAATCAAGCCCTTAGTAACACCAGAAGCCAACTTTTCTTCGTCTGATAATTGCTGATGAGTAGTGAACCATGGAGCAATAACCAATGTCTTGGAGTCACCCACATTGGCCAAGTTTGAGGCAACTTCCAAATTGTCAACCAACTTCGGGGAGGCTTCATTGAATGGGTCAGTGGACGAGTTGGAAATATCCTTGACAGTAAATGCCAAAGCACCACCAAAGTATTTAGCATCATTATTCAAATATTTCTTACTCAATTCGTGAGATTCGTGAGATGGCAATCCCAAATAAGACACCGACTCGACATTTGGGTTTTTCTCTAACCATTGGGCCAATTTCAAGGCGTTTTCTGATTGTCTTTCAACTCTTAACGATAAAGTTTCCAAACCTTGTAACAACAAAAAGGATCCAAATGGATTCAAAGCTGGACCCAAGTCTCTCAACAATTCAATTCTTAAGTGACCAATGTATGCTGCCTTGCCCAAAGCATCACTCAAGACCAACCCGTGGTAACCTTCTGATGGTTTGGAGAATTGAGGGTATTTTTCTGGGTACTCGGTCCATGGGAAGTTACCAGAGTCAACAATAACACCGGCAATTGTAGTACCATGACCACCAATCCATTTAGTAGCAGAATGGACAACAATATCAGCACCGTGGGCAATTGGGTTAACTAAAAATCCACCTGCACCAAAAGTGTTGTCGACAACAACAGGAATACCGTGCTCATGAGCCAATTTAGTGATTTTTTCAAAATCTGGAACATTATATTTAGGGTTTCCAATGGTTTCAAGATAAATAGCTTTTGTCTTGTCGTCGATCAATTTGGCAAAATCTTCAGCAGCATCACCATTAACAAATTTGGTTTCAATCCCCAAACGTTTGAAGGCGACTTTGAATTGATTATAAGTACCACCATACAAATAGGAGGTACTTATAATGTTATCACCAGCATGAGCCAACCCAGCAATTGCCAAAAATTGGGCCGATTGACCAGAGGAGGTGGCCAATGCACCAATACCACCTTCCAAAGCAGCAATTCTTTGTTCAAACACATCGTTTGTTGGGTTCATAATTCTTGAATAAATGTACCCTGGGGTTTCTAATCCAAATAATTGAGCACCATGTTTGGAGTCGTTGAAAACATAGGAAGTGGTGGCATAAATTGGTGGAGCTCTTGGCTGGTGTGGCTTTTCAACTGGTTGTCCAGCATGTAATTGAAGAGTATCAAAATGAGAAGGCATTGTGGATGGTTATTGATTTATCAAAATCGGTAATACAGAAAAAGACAAAGGAAGAATTAAAAAAATGAATATTCACAAAAAAAAAAAAAACAACGGAAAACTCGACTCTTAGGGGCTATTTATATTCGCAAGATTGAATATAGAGAAATAATTTAATTCTGGGCCAAAAAGTGTGGATGCAAAGCTTGTAAAGTTTAACCACCACAACAACGAGAGACATTAACGCGGAGTGTATTGATATTCTGAGAAAAAAAAAAAAAAAAAAAAACTGTTACAATTTCACGTGAACTGTCAAGTTCCCAAGAAATTACTCTCACAGTTGAATAGTTCGTAATAAAAAATGCAGACCAATTTCTAGAGTTTTCATTTATTTTAGACAAACCAAGATACTGGTGCTGGTGGCTTTACGTATGTTAACAATTTATGCCCATTTTTTCTTCAAGCCTCTTATAACTTATACATTTGAGTTTGTAGTTTTTTCATTTTTTTTTGGTGGAATTTCTGCTACAAATTTTTTTATGCATCAACATACAGTTTGTCTATTATGTTGCGAAACGGGAAATTGAAAAACAAAAAAATTCCGACCCTCATAGTTGTTGATGTTTTCTTGTTGTAAAAACATTTCTCCAACAAGCGTACGACAAAGCACTGTTAATACATGCCGAAACAATATCAATGTAATGGTATCACCACCAGAGGAGTCAGGTGTAAAATAAAATGTAACCTGCCAAATTCCTACTGTCGACATCACGAGAACCAAGCGAATGTTCATCACAACAACAATAACCATAAAACCCAATCAAATGATACTGGCTATATTTACATGTACACCATGACCAATTTTCTATTTCCACCAAAACATTGGACTTTCAAAGTAAAGAATTTGCCCGACGCGTCTAAGAAGACCGATTGGGTGGATTTCAACAGTAGGAAATCGCATTACATTCTTATCAAGATTGGTCGGACAACTAAAACACCAGAATCACGCATCCAGCAGTGGCAGGAAAAGTGTCAACACCCATTGACCAATGTGGGACCACCCAACAAACACTTGATAAAAAAGCGCCGTGAGTTGGTTGAACGATTGGCGTGTATGAGTATTGGTGATTCGGCCTACACTCGTTGGAAAAACGGCGGGTTCTATTGCAGGAACCTAAATTTGGTAGAGCTGACTATCCACAATGAGTTATGGAAAAAATATGGCAAGGGCCAAGTATATTGTCCTACCTGTGTGGCTGATGAATGTCGTTCAGAAGCCAAATTCAAGATCCACATGGAATGGTTTCTAATACCAAAAGAAGACATCGAGAAAGTTTACCACTTGATAAATACCGTATGCATGAAAATAGGATAAGAGAAATATACAAACACATAATAAAACAAAAGAATATAAGATAAGAACAGTATTTAAATTATACAAAGTAAAAAAATTTTTCGCCCCTCTCCACTACATACTCAAGTGTTCATATAAGTTGATGGATCAACACCTTCTTCTGGGAACTCAGTAATTTTAACATCAAATCTGCTTTGAATCTTTTCCAAGACTTCTTCGTCCTCCTTGGAAGAGACAAAAGAAACAGCTAACCCCTTGGTACCAAATCTACCAGCTCTACCAACTCTATGCAAGTATTGATCGGCTTCGTTTGGCAAGTCATAGTTAATGGCCAAATTGATTCTCTCAATATCAATACCTCTACCAAAAACATCAGTTGAAACACAGATTCTCTTATTGAATTCTTTGAAAGATCTATATCTTTCAATTCTTTCTTCTTGTGGCAAACCAGAATGCACAGCAATCGATGGGAAGTTACAAGCACATAACAATTTGTTCAATTCGTTTGCTCTTCTGGTGGACTTGACGAAAATAATGACTTGGTTGAATTCCAAGGAATCCAACAAATCAGATAATTTTCTATTCTTCTCTTTCTCATCCAATTTTATGTAGTATTGTTGCAAACCATGTAAGGTCAACTTAGCCTCGTCATCAACATAAATTTCCAATGGGTTTTGCATGAATTTTTTACAAACAGGACGGATATCTTGAGATAATGTGGCGGAAAACATCATAACTTGCTTTTGATGAGGAGTTGCACGGAAAATGTCTTGCACATCTCTTCTCATGTCAATGGACTCTAAAACTTTGTCACACTCATCAATAACAAACGACTTGACATTGTTCAATCTGATGGCTTTCTCCTCAACCAAAGCATGTAATCTACCTGGAGTTGCCACTACAATATGTGGACAAGTATCTTTGTTCTTCAATTTTTCAATATCCCTCTTAATTGGGGTACCACCATAGAACACATCAGTTTTAACATCAGGCATGTACTTGGAAAATCTGGCATATTCATTACGGATTTGATAGGCCAATTCTCTGGTATGACAAATAACCAAAGTGGAAATTTCACCTGGAACTGGATCTAATTGCTGCAATGTTGACAATACAAAAACAGCAGTTTTACCCAAACCAGACTTGGCCTGACACAAAACATCAGTTCCCAAAATGGATTGAGGAATACAAACTTGTTGGACTATAATTGGAAAATGTTAGTAATCAGCGTACAATTCAAAAAAAAAAAGCTCTTATTATTACATACCTTCAGAAGGATGTTCAAACCCACAATCCCCAATTGCTCTCAATAATTCTGGTTTCAATAAAAAGTCTCTGAAACCAGTGGCATGGATTCCAACATAAGATCCTTTCTTATCACTTTCTTTATCATTAGATTGGCCTTCACCAGAAGCTTGAGTGGTGGTTGAAACAGCAATTTCTTCAGAATCTGAATAATCTAATAACTCTTCTTGACCTTCGTGAGACATGATTGGTTGAGTGTTGGTACGACAAACAGTGATTGTTGCTGTTGTTGTTGTTTTTTTTTTTTTTTTTGTTGCTGGTTGCCTTCTTGATAGTTTTTTTTTCCAGATGTTGGCAAAAGTGAACTGAAAAAATTTTGAAAAAAAAAAAAAAAATGAAATCTACTGTCGTGTCTCGTGTCCAAATCAAACATTATTGAAATCGTACATTGTTTTAAAAATCTGAAAAGTTTCTCCATTCCTTTCCTTTTTTCTTTTTTCATAAGTCGGAATACTGAAATATGTTTAGAATTGGTACCAGAGTCCCTAGGATACTCCCATATCGTCAATTTACCACCACCCCTACCTTGAGGTTTTTTGACAAAGGTCCTACCGCTGAAGAGCAGGCCCAGGCATTGGCAAAGGTCAGTAAAGTTGTTGCTGAAAACCCAGAGTTGTACAAGTTGATGGTCGAGTTCAAACAATTACTTGAAAAAAAAGGATTTGAAACAGGAGCCAAACCATCTATGACACAAATGTTCAAGTTGTTGGCTGACAAAGATATCAGAGAACAAGGTGCCAAATTCAAACACTTTTTGGAAACTACAGACACAGGACTAACCCAAAATGAAATCGCAACTGTAAGTGGCGCATTTCTATTCAAAAATAAAGATATTAAATAGAGAAAGTGAATTTACTTTTTAGCAAATGAAGCAGATATGTTAGCTGCCTCTTCAACACCTCTAGCAATTGCACTTCTTAATCCGCGATCTTCCATGGTCAACAAGCCACCGATTGTAGTACCACCAGGAGTGCATACTTTGCTCTTTAATGCAGCTGGATGTTCACCAGTTTCCAAGACCATGCGGGCAGTGCCTTCCATCACCTTGGCCGCAGCAACAGATGCTACATCGTATGGCATACCCATTCTAACCGCACCATCTATCATGGACTCCATCATCAATAAACAAAAGGCTGGTCCTGACCCAATCAATGAGGTTGCAATGTCCATGTTCTTCTCGGGAATTTTCACAGTCATACCAACGGTATCAATCAATTTCATTACCAACTCTTGGCTTTCTTCACTGACTTCTGGGGCAAATGCAATTGCTGCAGTACCACAGCCAAATCTAGCTGGGGTGTTGGTCATGACTTTGGCAACATATGGAGTGAAAATAGACAATTCCTTTATAGTTGTCCCTGCCAATAACGAGATTAATAATTGTTTACCAGTCAATGATTGCTTAACTTCTTCATAAATGCTCTCATACATATATGGCTTGCATCCTAAAATAATAACATCTGCCTCAGTAACTGCCTTATTGTTGTTTTCAACTCCAGCAGATACATGAACCAATGGTTGATTGGCAAACGTTTCTTTCAAGCTTTGTTCTTGGCTTGGAATAGTACATGCTATAATCTTTTTTGGGTATGGGTCAAATTTAGATTTCAAAATAGCTGATGTTACAGCTGTGCCCATAACACCGCATCCTAATACTGTAATTGTGTAGTCTTTCATGATTGATACTTTGAAAGAACCTCAAAAAGAAAAAAAAGTGAAAAATTTCGTGGAGATTTTATACTGATTAGATCTAGCAGGGGCAAGCAAAGCGAGGCGAACAAAAAAAAAAAAAAAAGGATGTGCATCATTTCCATTAAAGTTAGGTATCAGCGACAACAAACCCCCAACTATAAGATCCATTGAAATTGCGATTCTGGTTGCATCCAAGTTAGGAAGTCTAATGAAAGGTGATGACACACAACCTAGTAACCACACCTTTGTGAAACATTTCTTTTCTTTTTTTACCCTAAAGAAAACCTCCTTGCTGGGTTGTGCTAGTAGACATGTAGAATTGTTTCTTCACTGTCAATGCTTATATGTAGCAAGTAATTAGAAGGAGACTACATTTTCTGTTGGTGCAAATTAGAGACAAAAAAAAAGAAGTAAAAAAAAAAAAAAAAAACTGGTGAGGTAATATCTGGTTGTCCTAAATATAGTTATCCCCGACAAGTCTACATACTTTTGAACAACACTGAAAACTCAGTTGAAATTAGCTTATTTCGTGGACGCATAGGTTGTCAGACCATTTTGATATTAATATTGTTCTCATAAATCATAAAATTTTTTTTTTTTTATTGATATTCTGTAAACGTCAAAGATTGCCAAAGGTTTGCTGTACACCAAGGTATTTCAAAGATGCTGTTTGATAAGAGCTTATTAACTCCATGTCCAGTTTTGACTCCAACAGACAAAGAGTTTAGAGATCCTGTTGGTTATTTATCGAGTGAGAAGGTATCAAAGCTAGGTGCTACCCATGGCATACTTAAGATTATTCCTCCACCAAATTGGAAACCAAGTTTCCACATCAACCCCGACTTTAAGTTCCATGTTCGAAAACAGGTACTTAGTGATTTGGGGATCACAACACGATCTAGAGATTTTTTCAGAGAAAACATTAACCGGTTCTTGAAAATGAGAAGAAAGCGTCAACTCAAGTTGTATTTTGAAGTCCATGGCACCAAAGTGTATTACTATGATTTGTATAGAGAGGTCGAAAATCTTGGTGGAACAATGGATCAAGACAAATGGCAAAAGTTGGGTGTTTGGTTTGGTGTTGAAGCGTCGGCATTAGAACGTGAGTACGATTCTACAATAAAGTATTATGCAACTTATTTACACACCAATTGCAGTTATGATTTTCCAGAGAGTGATTCAGAAGATGAATACGATAGCTGTTTAGTGTGTGGACAACACGACCATCCTCTGGAGACTTTGCTTTGCGACAACTGTGACAATCCGTATCATATGAAATGTTTGAATCCACCTTTGGAGCTGGTCCCTGCCACTAGCTGGTATTGTGACAAATGTTTGATAGGGACAGGAGAGTATGGATTTGATGAGGATGTTGATGTCAAGTATACAATTCCTGAGTTTTATAAAATGTGTCAGGATTTTGATGCCAAATTCATAAGAGATTATAGCCAGAACAAACCGTTATCTGTAGATGACATTGAAAGAAAGTTTTGGTCTTTTGTTGATGAGGAAAAATCTGACTTGGAGGTGAAATATGGTGCTGATATCCATAATTTGCGACCAGGTGAAATAAGTGGGTTTCCTATGGCTGACACCCCTTCGTTAGATACAAGTGACCCCACTATACAGTATTACATCAACCACCCATGGAACTTGAACAAATTGGCGTTTTCTAGCGGGTCTTTGCTTAATTTTATCAATTCCTCCATATCTGGAATGACCATACCTTGGATTTATATTGGATCGTTGCTCTCCACATTCTGCTGGCATGTTGAGGACCACTACACCTTATCGGCCAATTACTGTCATTTTGGCGCCACCAAGAAATGGTATGGTATTCCTTCTCTGTTTGCTGATAAGTTTGAACAGTTAATGAGAGAGTCAGCCCCAGATTTGTTTAAGCGACAACCGGATTTGCTACATCAGTTGGTAACATTAATGTCGCCAATAAAGTTGGTAGAACATGGCATACCCTGTGTATACGCAGACCAAAATCCAAACGAGTTTGTGATAACATATCCCCGTGTGTATCATGCAGGTTTCAATTGTGGGTTTAATTTTAACGAAGCTGTGAATTTTGCCATCGACGAATGGTTGGAGTTTGGAGAAAAATCCGTTTATGATTACAGGCCAATAAAGAAAGAGAATGTGTTTAATCATTACCAGTTGTTAGAGAATATCCTAAGTCGATTCAATGAAAAACACGATGTGAGCATAGACTTGGTAAAGCGGAGTTTGCAGAGTTTTGAAAAGTTTGTTTCCCGGTTAGAAGAGTTGCTGGTACATTTGAAAGACAAGGCAACTGTTGAATACAAATCATCTGTTGGCGATAACGAAGAAGACGATCTTTGCGACTCATGCAAAACGCACATCGGCTTTCAATACTTTGTACTTGAACCAGAATACTCAAAACAGTTGTTGACACCCGATGCTTCTCCTCAAGAGGTTGAATCAAAGCTGGATAATGCTGAAGAAGCTAGTAAGGTTGCTAATTCGCAAGCATCTCATGACCTCGCACGACTCAACGAACCGAAAGCGATGGTAGACCAGTTCAATAGCCTAATTGAGAAAGCCAAAAAAGATGTCAGTAAGGACGAGTCTAGTAAAGTAAGAAGATCGAAACGTATTCTTAGTTTAAAGGAAAAAGAGGCTCTACAACAACCTACCAAACGAACCAAAAAGAATACCAAGAAAGTGCGTTCAAAACCACCAATAAACGAACCAAAACTATGCACAGAATGTGTTTGCGCTATGAAAAGTAAGCTGATACACGGTACGCTAGTACTCCGCAAACTGCTTTCTACTTTAAAGGAGTTGATCGAAGAAACGAAAATGAATCTTGTATGAATTTGTAGTATTATATAATATATAGATTTACTACACGACATTATCATTCATAAAGAATAATGTCTTGGGACAGTGACATAAATGAAGCAAACGAGAAACAACAAAAAAAAAAATCGGTCTCCATACCTAAATATTTTCTTCACTTTTATTGGTCAGTTCTGGCTTTTACACGCAGGGAGAGAGTATTGAGCGGGAAAAAAAAAAAAAAAAAAAATTCGTTGAACCTTTGAGTGCTCGCTGTTTTGACAGTGAAAAATTTATATATATATATTCGATCTTTTTCTTTTCCCTCCTTTCCCTTTCTTCTTTCTTTTTTTATAGAACACCAAAGAATTATCTTAAAGCCAAAGTTTTAAAGAAACAATCTAAACGATGGTTCTTCCAAGATTATTTAATGCCACTTCACGTGCTGCATTCAGAGCAGTCAAACGTGATGTTTTATTCAACTCTAGAACTTTAGCTACTGCTGCTGCTGCCCATGGTAAAGTCAGGTATGTAAAAATTTGAAATGAGACTAATTGGAAATTCTATAATTCAATTGGAGGTCTATGAATGACAGAAACATAAAGGCAAAAAAAAAAACAAGGAAAAGTACTACATGATTTATCATCCTCCCCTTTTTCTTAATGAAATGTTCACATGGTTTGTGGAGCAATTGCTGGAGTTCAAATAATCGACAGAGGTGGCGATTACACAATTGATCAATTAATGAATACTCAATAACACAGGCCCAGCTTTCTACAGAACACCAGAAGTTTGACAATCCAACATCATCAATGTCCAATCAGATTATTAAGAAAATTCTCGTTTTTTTTTTTTCCAACATGGTTTTTTTTTTCTGTGCGAGTGACTTCCAACCAATAGAATTTCATGATTCACCACATTATAAAATATACTAACATTCTTATTTAGAGCCGTTATTGGTGCCGTTGTTGATGTCCAATTTGACGAAGGTAACTTGCCAGCTATTTTGAATGCTTTGACTTTGAAGAACGGTGACCAAGATTTAGTTTTGGAAGTTGCTCAACATTTGGGTGAAAACACCGTCAGAGCTATTGCTATGGATGGTACTGAAGGTTTAGTCAGAGGTACTGAAGTCAACGATACCGGTGCCCCAATCTCCGTTCCAGTCGGTAGAGGTACCTTAGGTAGAATCATCAATGTTGTTGGTGAACCAATTGATGACAGAGGTCCAATTGAATGTAAGGAAAAGAAACCAATTCATGCAGAACCACCATCCTTCGTTGAGCAATCCACTGCTGCCGAAATTTTGGAAACCGGTATCAAGGTTGTCGACTTATTGGCCCCATACGCCAGAGGTGGTAAGATTGGTTTGTTCGGTGGTGCTGGTGTCGGTAAGACCGTCTTTATCCAAGAATTGATTAACAACATTGCTAAAGCCCATGGTGGTTTCTCCGTCTTTACCGGTGTCGGTGAAAGAACCAGAGAAGGTAACGATTTGTACCGTGAAATGAAAGAAACCGGTGTCATCAACTTAGAAGGTGACTCCAAGGTCGCTTTGGTCTTTGGACAAATGAACGAACCACCAGGTGCTAGAGCTAGAGTTGCTTTGACTGGTTTGACTATTGCTGAATACTTCAGAGATGAAGAAGGTCAAGATGTCTTGTTGTTCATCGATAACATTTTCAGATTCACCCAAGCTGGTTCCGAAGTGTCTGCTTTGTTAGGTCGTATTCCATCTGCCGTCGGTTATCAACCAACCTTAGCTACTGATATGGGTCTTTTGCAAGAACGTATTACCACCACCAAGAAAGGTTCCGTCACCTCTGTCCAAGCTGTCTATGTCCCAGCTGATGATTTGACCGATCCTGCTCCAGCCACCACATTCGCCCATTTGGATGCCACTACTGTCTTGTCTAGAGGTATTTCTGAATTGGGTATTTACCCAGCTGTCGATCCATTGGATTCCAAATCCAGATTATTGGACGCTGCCGTTGTTGGTCAAGAACATTATGATGTCGCTACTGGTGTTCAACAAACTTTGCAAGCTTACAAATCCTTACAAGATATCATTGCTATTTTGGGTATGGATGAATTGTCTGAAGCTGATAAATTGACTGTCGAAAGAGCCCGTAAGATTCAAAGATTCTTGTCTCAACCATTCGCCGTTGCTGAAGTTTTCACTGGTATTCCAGGTAGATTAGTCAGATTGCAAGACACTGTCAAATCATTCAAGGATGTTTTGGAAGGTAAATACGATCACTTGCCAGAAAACGCTTTCTATATGGTTGGTGGTATCGAAGATGTCGTTGCTAAAGCTGACAAATTGGCTGCTGAATCCAACTAAACAATCGCATTGAAGTAACTATTCTATATATATATATTAAAGTAAAGTTTATTTGTGTCTTTATATAAAAAAAAAATCAACAAAGTAGATATATTTATAATTGAAGAGAAAATGACAGGAAGTGCTTGTCATTTTGCAAAAGAAGAAGACACCTAGCCCTCACGAGAAAGAACGGCAAATGTAGAAACACCACGAAAAAAAAAAAAAAAAAAAAAAAATTATAACAAACAAATTTGCATTATTTTTTTCAACATCTTATCATTTTCGTTCAATAACTATGATTTCTTTAGCAGAAGTATGTTTGCAAAATAAATAAAATGAATTTGAAATCTAATGGCTAACAATATACTAACTATGATGACAAGTCATTTGCCTTTCTTGACTCACCATCAATTAATTGGAAAACAATTATTATTGGTTTTACCGTTGGTCAATATGTTTTCGAGACTTACTTAGATCTTAGACAATATAGAGTTTTGCAACTGAAAACAGCACCAAAGTCGATCGAAAAAGAAGTTTCACAAGAAACATTTGACAAATCCCAAGAGTATTCCCGTGCCAAAGCACAGTTTTCATTTTTTTCTAGCACGTTCAGCTTGTTGCAGAATTTGGCTATTTTGAAATATGACTTGTTACCTAAAACCTGGACATTGGCTGGTACTATCATGAAAGGCTGTGCTGCGATTTTACCCAAGGCTATGAGCGGTGTTATTACTCAATCACTTTTTTTTGTTTTCACCACCCAAATCTTGACAACATTGATTGGATTACCATTAAGCTACTATAAGAATTTTGTGTTAGAGGAGAGATTTGGATTCAACAAGCAAACAATTGGTTTGTGGGTTAGTGATATGTTAAAAGGTATTGGTATCTCTATAGTTTTGGGATCGCCAGTTATTGCTGGGTTTTTGAAAATCATTGAATACTTTGACGATAAGTTTATTTTCTACCTCATGGGGTTTATTTTAGTAGTCAACTTAATTGCAATGACTATAGTTCCAACATTGATTATGCCGTTATTCAACAAGTTTACTCCTTTGGAAGATGGTGAATTGAAAACTGCCATTGAAAAATTAGCGTCAGAACAAAAATTCCCATTGACAAAATTGTTTGTCATTGACGGATCAAAAAGATCGTCCCATTCAAATGCTTATTTCACAGGATTGCCATGGAGCAAACAAATTGTTTTGTTTGACACTTTAATTGAACACAATTCAACTGAAGAAACTGTTGCGGTATTAGCTCATGAAATTGGACATTGGAAATTGAATCATTTGCCAAAGATGATAACTATGATGCAGGGCCATTTGTTCCTAATTTTTTCCTTGTATTCGGCTTTCATTCACAACAAGTCATTATACACAAGTTTTGGATTTATCAAGCAACAGCCAATTTTGATCGGATTTATGTTATTCAATGATATTTTCCAACCAGTAGAATGTCTCTTGACATTTGTCCAGAACTTGATTTCAAGAAAGCATGAATACGAGGCAGACAAATATGCTAGCGATTGTGGGTATTCTGAGGAATTGAGCAGATCATTGATCAAGTTATCTAATGAGAACTTATCAAGTATGAATGCTGATTGGTTGTTTTCCTCTTACCATTATTCTCATCCTATCTTACCAGAAAGATTAAGTGCATTGGGATACGTTTCAAAGGTAAAGGTCAAGAAGGATGAATAAGAATTTCAATTGATGCTTTTTCCATGTTGTATATTAGTGCTGAAGTGGCATAAATCTATTCCAAACCATGCTAGTTTTTCCAACACAACAAGTATATGTTTTTTATCTAGCCGTTGGCGCTGTAGTAATAAATATAAATACTCACAAAAAAATCTTTATAAAAACAAATAAACTATATAACTACGGGTGTAACAAATCTTACCAATCAACAGTCTCCTTACCACATTCGAGCGACTTGCAAATACCTTCTAATTCTTCAACTTCCCCGTTCTTAGGGTTAGTTCCTACTGACGCTGGATCAATGGACTGGTCGGCAGCTTGCTCCAAAGCAAAATGCTCTTTGACCATATCACGAACAACACCCTGGTAATACAACACGCCTCTCTCCTTTTCTGGGTGTAAATATCCAGTACTATAAATTCTTTCATTCAAGTTTTTTTGAGTCAATTCACATAGGTCAAAATCCTCCAATTCAACTTGCTGTAAAAAGTCAACAAATTCCTTTTTCTCGTCTTCTTCTAAACCCTTTTTGGTATAAATATCGTATTGCAAGATAGTGCGCTTTGCAGTGATAGGCAACACTCTAATGGAGTACCAAGCTGGAGAGTAGCAATTGATTCCGTTGCTAGGAAATAAATAAACCCACAATCCATCAAATTCACCACCAGGGTTGGATTTTGTCTCTTTAACCTCCTTTGTTTCCTTTTTGAATCCAAACCACGAAGAGGAATCTTGCTTTTCTACTTTTTTCTCTTGACGTACAATTTTGGCAAAGTGACGGCAGTATCTGTTCTTTGGAACAACCTTATAGGTTTCCATCTTGAACGCAGTATTGAGACCTGGGTGGGTAGTTGGACAATGCCTATTAAAAATGCATGTTAGTAATAGAAAAGCAAAAAAGTATCAGTAACATGTACGATAATCGTATCGTGTAAGGCAAAGTATATGCCATCACAATGACTCCCATATCATACAGTTAGTGATGTTGCTAGTTTCAAACAAGAAGTTTTCAAAAAAAAAAAAAAAAGGTAACATACAAGCCTGTTAAAATTGTTAGTATTTGAACAAAAAATCTAATAAAAGTTGACAAAGTTAAATGTAACATACACTCTTGGTAACCATCCATCAATGTTTTCCAATTAAACTTTCCATCTAACTCGTAGGACATGTGGTACTCATAATCAGAGAAATCAAATTCGTTCATTTCACTGGTTAATCCCAGGAACCAATCATCAAATGGAATTGGGTCGGAGCTGAAGTTAACAAAAACTAACCCCTGAGGAGTTACATGGGTGTTTATTGGAAACAACGAGTTTTCCTCTTTAACAAATCCTTCAACATTATCAAAATGAGGTGCCCTTCTTAAGATGCCATCGGAGTTATAGCTCCATCCGTGGTATTTGCAACCCAAAACAGTACTAGAACCTTGATCTTTTCTAACAATAGGATAAGCTCTGTGGCGACAAACATTATGGAATGCTTTCAATTGACCATCAATTTTGGACTTGATGATGAAAAAATTAATTCCAGTAAGATTAAAGGCATAGTAATCACCAGCTTTAGCAAAACGGGATGAGTGGGTGCAGAACATCCAGGATTTGTGGAAAATAGCTCTTTTCTCCAATTCAAAGATACTTTCGGATGTCCACCAACTAGCTGGTAAGGTGTGTTCACCAACCAACATTTTCGGTGTATCTAAAGGTGGAGCAGCTGGGACTGATTGAGTTAAAGTTGGAGGAGCCATACTTATTGTATATTTTTTGTAGTAATTTGTATTGATTTTGTATTGGATACGGAAAATAAGAAAAAGATGCTTTTAACAGGACATTTGGATTATCTTATATAGACAAATGGTTGACAACATGTTTGTTAACAATTCGGGATCGTTATACCCAGATTGGTAAATATAATAAAGAGGGAGAGGGGGGGTACTATCACATTAATCAAGCATTCACACCAACTAGAAGCAGCAAAAGATAACGAATACACATCTGGGTATTAATAATTAGGAAAGTGTAAGATTTGCAATCTATAGATAAAGATGCATGCACGATTGCAACAAAATCATTATTCTTGCGCACTTGCGCCTTGATTAATTATACATTTACAAAACAAAACAAAACAATACACAACAGATACATAAAAGATAAGAACAAAACACAAAAAAAAAAAAAAAACAAGATACGTCTAGATCCCCTCACAAGCCTTTAAATCCTTCAAATACCTAAGTAGTCTGACAACTTCTTTGCCTAAATTGGTATCAATTGTAGGTGCCAAAAAGGTATCCAATGTTAAAATAGTATCAGGTATTATTCTAGGGAAGGCTAAACAATCTGTCAAACTCTCCATCAAGTCGGTGTGTCGCAGGTCTCCTATTTCCTTGGCCAAAACTGCATTGTTAACCAATGAATTAATAACAACTAATGCCTTGCACAATACCAGTGACAAAATCTTGTGCTCGGGCGATTCGCGTGGGAACTTTCCAGTTTCTGTTGCTAAAGCAACGACTATTCTGGCAAAATTACCCAACAATAACTCTCTGTTCTCCAACAACCAATAAAGAGACAATCTGTTATGATGTGTGTTCAAATCATCAACTGGAACCATATCTATTAACAATTTGGCCCCAAACAACATTTGTGAAATTGTCGGACTCCTCATAAAAATAAATTTTGACAACTCAAATGTGTTTGCATCAAAAGGCAATATACTCATATACATCTGGAAAGCTTGACTCAAGAGTGATGCTGACTTATAGTCTTTATTATAAGCCTTGATTAATTTTCTTGTGTACTCTTGATCCTGTAAACTTACAGAGTACCCTGTCATACTGGCATTCAAGGTTCCATTTAAAACTGCCTGAATTAATGATCTATTATATGGCTCTCTGACCATTAACTTTGTAAATGCATCAAGACCAAAGGCAAAATACGAGTGGGTTTCAATATTGCATCGTGGGATCTTGTATTGATCCTCAATCTTAGGCCCAAAGGATGCAACTAAAACAAACGATAGGAATGCTTCCTCTAAGGTGTGCAAATGAGTATATAAAGAAATGTTGTCTAACATTAAAAGGCAATCCTTTAATAAACATAATCGTTTGCGACTAAACACAAATTTTTCATTGCTTAGTGCAACGTTTTTGACAATTGAAAACAATAAATCTTTAAAAAGACGATTTCCTGCCATGGGCTCTTTATTATACTCTGCAAAAGAAATGTTTCTCAAGATCATTGTTATGGTTATCAATTCATCAATCAACAATATTTGATCGTCCACAGCACTTCGGGTTTGAAGTTTGCTGAAATGATGTTTGTTTTCCAATTTGAAATTCTTCAATGCTGTTAGATAATCATCTAAATGAAATTCGGAAATATCTAGCAGCTCATTCAATTTTTCAATAGGAGATTCAGCATCCCCACCCTCACATACTGAGAAAAGTTCCTCGATATCCTCATCCTCAGAAACAACTTCCCCAGTAAGGGAGTTGACAACATACAGTATATCCTCACCTTGTCCTTTAACATAACGATTGAAGATATCATCGATCCTACCATTGGCAGACAATTTTGTCACATCAGAGTTCACACAATCATCTTCTGTGTTAGCCCCAACAATTCTGTTCAAAACATCCTTCCCTAAAGAAGACAATGCGTCTAATAGCTCCATAATGTCTTTTATTTGAAAAGCATAATTGACGTCTGATGTTGCAACCAACAATGTGTTTAGCGCGTTCACTACTTCCGAGCTTTGTATTCCACTATTGCTTTTTATAGACATTGTTAACGCTTGGAGATTGATAACACCCAATTCTGGAGCAAAAAGATAAACTGGTTTGGTCACCTCGATTTCAGTGGACAATTGCGAAAGCTCTTTGATATTGTATGGACCATGAGTTTCTACAATCTTTTTGAAAGGAGTATAATTCTTCAAAATATGGGCATCTGCTTTAGTTATTTGAGATTTCACTGTGGCTGTAACAGGTGTTGGCGGAGGCATAGATGACAGTTGTACTGGTGCTGGTGCTGGTGCTGGAACTTGTCGAGGTGTGTTTTGGAAAGGAGAACTGACATTTGGTGAATTGTTGACAGAGTTGCTGGTACGAGACAACTTTCTTTGTTGATGTGGTGTTGGAGCACTACTCACCATTGGACTTTGTTGATTAGGAACTGGTGTTGGCACATTAGACAGATATTTTTGGACAATCTGCTGTTGGAACCTATGCTTACTAGCTTCAATATCTTTATTCCCTTCAGGTGTTGCATAATACTCTTCATACGGTAAGATGAAGTTACTATAGCAATTGCAAAGTTCTCTATCAATTCTTTCTTTAGTCATTGGGTCTTCTCCTTCATCATGAAACCCCATTTTTTCTGCCATTAATGCCCAAGGATTTTGTTGCTGCATATGCTGCTGTTCAGGAGACATAAGTAGAAATGCCTTCATAACCCTGTATCCACCCAATCTTTGACTCAAAATGTACAAAATGAATAAGTTCACTCTTTTACCGTTGATTGCTAAAGATTGAGGAATCGCGATCCCGCTCCTTTGCAAAAACTCATACAAAACAGAAAAAAACAATTCCATTTGCATTGATTGTAATTTTGAATTATTTTGAGGTGCTTTTGCGTTTTGGTTAATCGGTGTATTTTGCTGTGGGGTCTGTCCAACTGAATTCATTGGAGAAGGTTGACGAGACATGTTTTCTTGTTGCTTTTTTAGCATCTTCTGCTGATAAATTTGTTGTTTCATTCTGTACAATTGTTCTTGTTTTTGTTGTTGTTGTTGTTGTTGTTGCTGCTGCTGTTTTAGTTGTTGTTGAGGAAGCATCTGAGCTGTAGCCTGTTGCAGAGGTGGTGGTATTTGTTGTTGGGGCTGTGCCATTTGACTCGGCATGTTTTGCGGACTGTTCTGTGGTATATTATGAGCAATAACAGGAGATTGTTGGTACATTGGAGTGTGTGCTTGGGGGATTCTTGAAGTGGACAGAGCTGATTGTGATTGAACCGGTGGATTTGTCATAGACGTAGAAACCTGCAGAACCTGCGGAGCCTGTGGAGCCTGTTGCTCCCCCTGGTTTTGATCAAAAATGGAATTTAAAAAATCATCATTGCTGTTACTATCTGCAAATGCATTTTCATTCAACCAATCAGACATGATTTATTATGTTTGGCTAAACCCCCGTTTATGACTGACTTCTGAACAGAACTTTTTCTTTCCTTTCAGTTTTTTGTTGTTTTGAATTTTTTTTTTTTTTCGCTCACTCTCGAACTCGACTTTTTTTTTTTTTCTAGACTCGTCGTCGTTGTTGTTTCCTACGGCTGTTAAAGAAACTATGTAAATTAAAGACACACTACAAAGTATAACTCTACTCCCAGAACTTCCACCATCTCTTGTGAAGTTTCTTTGACAATGCCTTATAATGCTCCATTTCACCCCAGCAATCTCTACCCCATTCACACCCTGCCATATTCACCACAAAGTCATGGTTTTGGAAAAAATATTGTGGATCGTCAGCTTGATCTGAACAAGCACCTGGTGGGAACGCATTGATTTGTCGTAATGGTAGAAATGCTATTCTCTCTCTTATCCAGGCTTGTGTTGAATACAAAGTTTCTAGAGCGTCCTGTTCTTTGTGCTCCCATTGCATGTGCATCTGTTCGTACATGGCTGGGTCCCACCATATATCCAAGAGCATCTCGGACCACTCTGATCTTCGAATCAAAAATGAACCCAAATTGAACCCACCACAATCTTGGGTAATAATCATATCGATAGGCTGGTTATAGTCCACGTAGGGGAGGTCTGTTGGCAAGTTCAATGGATTAAATGTGTCCAAGGTTCTATAAGTGGCATTATTCAAATTGTTAAGAAAATGTTTTTCCAAGGAAATCTGTGGTTCCATGATGTACGTGTGCAAATCCAACCACCAAAACCATTCGGTATCAGGAAACTGTCTCATAGTTTGCTTCAAGATATCAACTTTTTCCCAGCTTTCCCTCCACTCATGAGAATATCTCTTTTTGATAGTCATATCTTTAATTGTCAAGCCATACCCGTGCACTTTGGCATAGTTCTTTTTGTTGGCAATAGAAGATCTCTCAACTGACCACTCTTGTGGTGACTTCCATTTCAATACTCCTCCACCTTCATTGGCAGCTAAAATAATTACAACCTTGGGGGGTGCTTGCTTGAAATGGGGAATATACGGTACGTTGGTAAATAATGACAAGCAAACAAAAGTTACTATAAATAAAACTATTTTCTTGTACTTTGTTATGAAATCTGCAACTGAGGAGAACTCAAATGCATTTTTCCTATTGGGTTTAAACGTTTTGGAGTAGGTATCCTCGAGGTCTGTTGGAAGTTCAGACATGACTTTTCGGGTTGTCACTGGTATTAACAATGGACGAAAATGTTGATTTTTTTTTATAACTTTTTGTAATTTTTTTTTGTTGTTGAAATTCCAGTTCTTGATGCGACTCCTACAAGAAAAACTGGTATCAAAAGGGGACTTGGTAAAGAAAAAAAAACGTTTACAATTACTAGACGTGTTTTATATATTGTATTACACCAAATTTATTTTAAGGGCAATAAATGTTGTTCCAAACATTGTTGACGACAGAGCGGACACTCTGGGTGTTCTCTAATCCAATCCACAATGCAGTCCCAACAAAACAAATGGCCACAATTTGCTGCTGACGGATTCACCATTGGCGACAAACACAACATACAACTTCTCGATGGTTCTGGTAAATATGGCAACTGTTTTTCATCCGACAAATCGATAATATATTCAGCCGAGTAGTTCTCGCTAAGTTGGGATAATTGGTTGATGCTTCTAATTTTGGCATCATCAATTATGTCTTCCGTTTGTTTCTGTTCCTTACTTTTCATTCCCACAAGGGTTTTTACGATAAATTGTAAAACAATTATCCCACCTAGTAATGAATAGTTTCGCCCTTGCATTTTCTCGGGTTCTTTGTGATGTCCAAATGCATAGCGTAATCCAAATAAACGTTTCGAAAGGGAATAAAACTCTCCCTTAAAGTAAAATAGCGCAACATGTAGATTCAAGATTGTGTCCAAGACCTTGTAGTAGTTTGACAAGGCTTCACTTACCCAATCATCTTCCTTATTTTTCAATTTTTTCACAATCTTGCTGATGATATACGGAACCAAAGCATAAGAAAATATAAAACCTAATCTAGGTAGTAATCTCGGAAGTCGGTTTCCTGTTCGATTCACATATATTAAATCAACATATTCTTCACCTAAAGTCCTAGCCCCCAATAGAGTGGTTAACAGTAAGTAAACTGCCTTTGCTAAAACTGTTATTTCCTGGGGATATGCATTAACAAATCGTTGTCCTTTCAAAAACTGGAACAACTCTTGTAACTGTGTTCTGTAGGAGGATTCAAAGTAGGCATCTTTTTGATGTGCACGTACTAAAGAAAACAACTGTTAGTAATGTTGTTTAGAAATATGAGAGACTAACCTTCAGTATTGTATTCAACTTACCAATTGTAGCTGCATCTGCAAATGGAAGCTGTTTGTTCATGATGCAATTTGTACGATTATATGACAAGAAATTGTGTTATTGAAGACGAGTTTTTTTTTTTTTTTTTCTTTTTGCCTTTGGTGTGGAGAAATGTTCTACTCCATCAACAAAAAAAAAATCACAGTTACCTCAAGAATTCAAGTACAATTATAACCGTTTGACTGGATGTCTTCATTGACCCGAGTTAACTACATTGATATTTCAATAGTACTCATCTATCAATTTAGAATACTCGAATATGTATATATATTTAAGAATAAAGAAGCCTATTTTATAAGTGGAACGTCATCAAAACTGGCTGCCGTGATAGTACTATCATAACAACAAAAACTAATGTACAAAGCAATGCCTATCTCTTTTCTTCTTGTTATACTTTTGGTGACAATTCATTATATCAGCCATACAAGTATTATTACATTTAATCTAATTTTTGAATTAATGATTCTAAAGCCTTGCCAAGATCCAAGTTTGGATCTTCCCAGTTGATTGAGCCAGATGTAGAAGCACTGCTAGTATCTTTCTTAGGAGTATGTAATTTGGCATATTCAGCTTTGGCTTGTTGGATTAATTTCTCTTCTTGTCTCCATTTCTTTGCTGCTTGTTCGGCTTTAAAAGCTGAATCCACTGAGTATCTAGTGTAAGCACCGTAAACAATACCAGCTCCTAAAAGGGAATATCTCAATACATTAAATGTGGACATGTTCGAAAGCACTGTTGTTTCTTACTCTGGTAGTTCTGGAGGTATAATCTGCCTTCTCGTTTTTTTTTTTTTTTGGTATTAGCTGTCGTTTGTCGAAAGAAATTTTTTTTCATGCTTTGATTGGTTCCCACTTGTGGTCACGTGATGCGCATGTAATGTTGGTTGTCGCACTAGGTCCAGTTTGGTAATTAAAAATAGGACCTTTCCACAACTGAAGACACTTCATTTTTTTTTTTTTTTAAGCTGAATGTTATCCCGCCGAATAATAGGAGTCTGTTGTTTGGTAGTGTTGATGTCGATGTTATTATCAATTCTCTCCAAGAAGAATGGAGTTTCCCTAGGCTCGAATTTTATCAAAACAAGTGCAAGGTCCTTTGCATCTTCATCGAGGTCCTATTGGGGTGGTTATGGTAAAGGTAGCACAAAAGATTATTCTACTGCTGCCTCTCCTTCGGCAACAGCATCTGCAGCATCAATGAATTATGATAGTGCCTTGACAAGTGTATCCCATTATAATATAGCAGTGGCATTTCAGCCTAAAAACCGTGAAGAATCCAATTTATTTAAGAAGAAACAGCCAAGCCCATCATTGCAATCACCATCAGGAGAAGATAATTTATTTGTTTCCAATGAAAAAGCTGGTTGCATAGCCGTTGGTGTCGCTGATGGTGTGGGAGGTTGGTCTGAGGCAGGATATGATTCGTCGGCCATTTCTCGTGAACTTTGTGCATCACTTAGGAGACAATTTGAATCAGGTGCTGCGAGTAATCCAAAGCAACTATTATCCTTGGCATTTAAAGAGATTTTGTCTTCTCCACAAGTAGAAATAGGAGGAACTACTGCCTGTTTAGGTGTGCTCACGTCTGACCTAAAATTGCATGTTGCTAATTTAGGCGACTCGTGGTGTGGGTTATTCAGAGACTCTAAATTGATAAATGAAACCAACTTCCAGACGCATAACTTTAACACTCCATTTCAATTGGCTAAAATCCCTGAGGAAATTGTAAGACAAGCAAAATTGCAGGGCAGAAGATACATAATTGACTCGCCTGAAGCTGCTGACGAGTACACTTGGGACTTGAAAAGTGGGGACGTGGTTATGTTTGCTACAGATGGAGTAACAGATAATGTGATACCCCAGGATATAGAATTATTTCTTAAGGATCATGAGGAATCTAATCAGTTGGACGAGGTAGCCAATAGATTTGTGAAAGAAGTAGTAAAAGTAAGCAAGGACAGCAATTTTCCAAGTGCATTTGCTCAGGAGTTGTCGAGGCTAACAGGTCAAAAATACCTTGGTGGGAAAGAAGACGATATAACAGTTGTGTTGATAAAGGTTAAATAGAGTGTAGAAAGTAAATGTAGATTTGTTTTTTCTCTTTTTTTTTTCTAATTTTTATTTTTTTTTCTAGCAAGTGTGTCCGCTACTATAGGCTACTACTTTGATATTCCTTACATGCAAATCAACAGCACCCCACCAAGAAAGATCAATCGGATTTCGTTTCTGGATCAAGGCTTTAGTATTGGTGATTCTGAATATAATGCACCTGGTTCGCCCATCAAACGATCGCATTGGAAGCAACAGTCATCAGCAAATCAATGCACACTTTGTGATACAACACTAAGTGTCAAGAATGGGATAGTCAACTGCCGCAAATGTGGCGAATTGTTTTGCAATGAACATACTCATTATAAGGTGCGATTACGGAATCCAGATAAGGGCGAAGCAACCCCACAGTATGATTCTCTGGGGGTATGGTGCCGATGTTGCGAGACTTGTTTTTTCAATAAGCAGAAATCTACCGAGATCAACAGTGTTGATTTGACAGAACAATTTAAACAGAATCGTCTGGCAAAAGTTGAAGCACACCAGTTACATCGAACAAGAATACAACGCAATTTTATAAAGTTGACCGATTCACTAATGAACAACTCCTCGGTTGATGATATTGCAAATTGGTCTCCCAACACTAAGAATTGTTCTATTTGTTTTGTTGAGTTCAATTTGTTTATAAGACGGCATCATTGTCGATTATGTGGCAGTGTTGTTTGTGATGATCCAAACGGCACTCGCAAGGGATGTTCAATCAATGTCCCGTTGGTGAAGCTAGTTGAAAAATTGCCACAGTTGAACTATGCAAACGAGTATGAGGATATAGATGAGAACATAAGGTTCAGATGTTGTATTACTTGCAAGAATTCTTTATTGTTTGATTGGAAGAGAAGTATCGATAGTGATAATAAAGTGCTAGTTATGTATGAAGGGATGTTACTACAAAGGCAACAGATTGAGAAGTTGATGCCGCAGTATGAGCAACTGGTAGGTCACAACAACGATTCCAGCAAGTTACGTAACAAATTGGTTCACATTTTGAAAGAACTAGAAACTTTAGTTATTCAATTCAGAAATGAGTTTTTTACAAGAGACAATGAACGTATTGTGATTCGTACTGGATTTGAGCTGTATGAAAAAGTTATTACAAACATTTATCAAGGAATTGCGGTATTTTTACAGGACAATTTGCTAAAGTATAAACAGATTACCGACAAGTACAAGCAGCAAACAGAGATTCCAAGAACTCCGTCTCCACCGCGGCTCACAAAGAAAGAGATCAGAGAAATGAGAGAGCAATTGATGGTGATGAATGAACAAAAGTTTCTTGTTGAAAATTTGATCAAAGACTATACCAAAGCAAGACGGTTTGACGAGTTGGATTCGTTGATAGCTAATAAAAATGAGCTAACCGAAACAATTGCAAGACTTGAAAATGAGCTAGGAGAGTTTGGATTTTAAACAAATTTAGCAAAAAAGTAGTAATGTCTAAATAAATAATCATTTCTATGTAAAAGTACATTTTATTTCTTTGGATCATTGTCTGATCCCACAGAAGTTTCTTCGTCTTCAGGTACCTTATCTTCTGCGTGTATCCATTTTCTCATAAAGTTCACCAAAACGTTAGCAGTCATCACTTGTTCCGCTTGATAAAGAACCAACGGCACCAAGATTATACCCAACTTAGGATTATGTGACCCGTATTGAGAAGAAACCAAGGACACCCCCAAAGCTGCTGTTTTTGCTGGACCACACAACATGACTGCAACAGTATCTTTTCTGTTGTAATAAAATGGACGGAAGAATGCATAACTATACCGATAAAGTTTACTGGACGACTCGTTTGGTTCTTCTTTGAATACTCTTAGTATCCAAAACGGGCGGGAATATAAGTACGTTAGAACAGTGAAAAACAAATAAATCCCAATATTGAAAAACACTAGGAATATGATAGAGGCATGACTGACACTGGTGAATGCATGTTGGGCAAAAGCAGTGGAAAACGACTGGAACATAATTAACAACAACATAAAGGACCCAACTTTGCTCAACTTGAAAGTTGTCAAACACCATTTGGTTTGTTTTGGGAAAATATTTTGAACAACTTGACCAACAAACAACGGCACAAACACTGATAACCCCAATTGTTTCATAGTCTCGGCGTATAACTCTTGCACTGTGGAATCCCCGTCCGTTTGGTGACTTGGATTACCTATTTCCCAAGTTCCTGTCATGTACATTTGTAACAATGCTGGCGTGATAAATGCACCCAAAACATTACCGATAAAGACTTCACACAACGTCAAAATGTCATTACCGTGTGCCTGTTTGGTCATGACCACGTTTGAAGACACAGTTGTTGGACATGCATGGGTGACAATCAAACCTATTAATAGCCAGTCATCAATTTCCCCATTATGGCTAGCTTTAATACCCAGAGCGATTCCGAAGATAATGGCACTGGTGATCAAGAACGACATGGATAATACAGTAAAATGAGCTCTCCAATTTGCAACATTGACCAATAATTGTTTGGTGGACATAGATAATCCACTGATAAGAAAAATCACTGCAACAGCTCCGTAGCCAATAGAGTACTCAGCTCGAATAGTTCCTCCCTGTTTGGCGAATTCAGGATAAGAATGGGCTAGAGCAATAAACACACCAAGAAAAATGAAAAACCATTGTCCTATAAGAAATGATATGACCTTGGAGGTCCATTTATACGTTTTTGATTCTCGAAATGTTTCCAAAGACATGCTATATCATGAATAAATGGGTAGTTTACTCTGGTGTACAGAAGCTGATGTAGGTGTTATGAAATGAGGAATCGACATCCTTAAGTATGTCCCCGTAGAAATTTTTTTTTTCTTTTTTGTACCGAATACACTCGCAGATATTATCTATGAATTTTCGCATTTTCGGTCCGCGGTTGAAGCCTAAACAATCGGATTTGGCGGTGGTTTTTTTTTTTTTTTATCAACTCGTGATCTAGATTTTGTTTCCCGAGATGCAGGTCAAGTGCAACAGCCTTTTATCCATAATTTGATATAATAATAGGATAAATTGTTGGCCACAACTGGTGATGAATTAATGGTGTTCAAGCAAATAAAACTGTGGAAACGGTAGTGTGTATTGCACGTGACAGGCTCTATTCCAATCTACCTTTTTCTTTTTTTTTTTTTTTTTTTCTGGTATCCCTGACTCCCGTGGCTTATCACCAAGCAGTTTGTCATCTCGTGTGATAGTTAATACGATGTCAATTGGTCGTGACCTTTAATAATCTATGCAAATCCGTAATTACACAACTAATTTTTTTTTTCTCAAAAGGTTGATTAAAATCAATGGCAAAATTGATGAACTCAAATTGAATTGAAATACTCTTGTATCCCCACAAGATGATAGAAGGATATACGGTTGGGTAAACAGTATCTGTGTCATAATCTACAGTAATGCTTTATTATTTTTTTTAGATGTTTGTTCCATTTAAACAGTTTTCTGGTTATGGATAGGTCCCAATCATGAAGTATCAACAGTTGTCTCCCTTTTTTTTTTTGGTCAGAAGTTTACAGCAAAAAAAAACAGAAAATATCAACACATCATTAAAAGTGGTAATTTACTAGTAACTATGCAAATAACACACACACATCAAGATAATTACAAGCTATTCTGAATGATTGTATTAAGATGAGAGGTCCATGAAGTTATCCCGTTTGATTTTGATGTTTCCAATATGAACTGTAATAGCCCGCATGCGATATTGAAACAAAAAGGAACAGTAGGATTGTTTATCTATTCGCCTAATTTGGAAATATCAAATCTGAAATTATTCAAAACTACACCATACAAAAAAAAAAAAACAACACACTAATATAGGATGCTTGCCATTAAACAATTAGGAATTACTAAAAGCATCATTAAATTGAATTTTCTTTAAACCTTTTTTTTTCTACACCTATCGTTTCCTAGTTTATTTCTTCCAGTTTCTATTCGATTATACACTCCACCTCGTTCGTCCTTGATGATAACCCCAGCTTGATGCGAGTATCAAACCCACAGCTGTCGAAAACCCTATTTGTGAATAACTTTTGGGGTAACTCCCCAGAAAAGAGCTTTGAAATCGTCACAACTAGGATCAAAGATTCATTGAATACACTAAATGAAATAATCAACTTTTATCAAGAGAAAATTAATATCGAGAAAGAATACACCAAAAAGCTAGAGAAGCTCCAAAGCAAATGTATATTAGGGACCAATGAAACAGGAACTTTGAAGCAGTCACTAGATAAGCTTTCCATCGAGAATCAACTGATGATTAACTACAACCATAAGTTCATCAAAACAATAATCCACACCAACTTAGAGAAGCTACAGACGTTCCAACAGCTATATACACAAAGAGTCAACAAATTAGAACACCATATGGGAAAAGTGCTAATAAAGAGACAGCAGGCTCTAAAAGAATTGGAGTATTACAAATCCAAATACCAAGAAGAATGTACTCAATTAAAATCATTGCGACTACTGCTCCAAACTACATGGGGTCGAGAATTGGACAAAAATCAACAGAAATTTAACAAAATAAATAGTCAAATAAACCTGACACGCAAACACTATCATATGGCATTAGTAAATTATAAAGAAATTAATGAAATCTACAAGCGAGATTGGAGTATATCGTTAAACGATTTCTATAAACTTGAAGTTGAGAGAATACAAGTCACAAAAATCAATTGCTTCAATTACTGTAATAATATTGCCACATTATGTGTCGACCAGGATCTGGCAGTGGATCTCGCAAGACCAATGTTTGCCCAGATACAGCCTATAACTGATCTTGAAGAGTTCAGTGGGAATTACGGTACAGGTAACAAGATTTTCAATGACCCTGAATTTGTGGATTATATGACAGGCTGCGAGGAACCTAGAATAGGATACACATTACTGAATTTTCCAAATCCAGATTGTTCAAATATACTCACAAGAACATATTCGACATACACCGGAAATGGAAATACATCAAAACAAATAGAACAAAAGAGAAGTGACGATAAATTGAACGACAACATTTTTACACAACCACATGTAGTCCAGTATAACCCTGCTCCTGCTTCTGCTCCTAATAAAGAAATGTCAAAGCTACCGATACCAAAGTTACCCCCAACAAACAACAGAACGAAAACTCCATCGCCGACCCGGAAACCACCGTCCGACTACCATTCTAATTATTCAGATGATATATTTTCCAAGGATGAAAGATTACAATCCAGCAATGGCTCTTCAGATTATAGTTCTGAGAGAAATTGGGCATCACCAAGGAAAAGAGAAAAGCAACTTCAAGAAGTTCAAGAGAAAATAAGTCGAAGAGCAACCAACGATTTCAAGAATATTCCCAAAGTACCAGAACCTGAAAAGGTTCCTGTTATAAAAGATTTTTCAATAGATTTCATTGCCAAGGCTCTTGAGGATTTAAATGCAGGAGGCAATGGGGATGTTAATCAGTTTAGAAGATCATTAAGAAACGGGCGTCCCAAGTCAGATTTTATTGACGATAGAGATGAAGTTGCCAAACGACACGAATCAATTAATTTCAATCGACCCAAATCAACAGTGCCAAGACGATCATTAAAACTTACCCCGGTCAACCGAAAACCATTTGTCACCAAAGCCATTGCTAGATATTCATTCAAACCTCAACATGAGGGTGAATTATACTTTAAAAAGGGCTGGCAAATGTATATTATTCACAAACAAGAAGATAATTGGTTTGTATGTGAATTAGGCGAGAACTGCCTTCAGTCATCAGGTATGATTGGCTTGGTTCCTGGCAACTATGTTATTGAAGGAGATGATTTATTCTGATATCGACAAATGGCGGTGGTGGTAGTGTGTTGATTTCACTTTTTTATTTTTTTCTTTTGTGTAATGATATGTATTAATACTGGCGGAACCAACTCAAACCTTGTTGGAGTATTTTTTTTTTTTCATTTTTTTTTTTTCATTCTTTATTGTTGTTTTCAAACTCTTCCTTTTCTTTTTAAAAGAAAGCACCTTCCCCAATTATGCTTCATCCAATTGGCAAACCTGAAGTGATTCAGCCATACTCGATTAAAAATCTACCTCCATTGATAATTGGAGGAGCTGTGTTTAATTATCAATACACTTCTGACCCCCATTCCCTTCCTGTACAAGAATTAATCGAAAGGGCTTTCCAACTAGGTTTAAATGCCCTTGACACTTCACCGTATTATGGGCCATCTGAGGAGATTATTGGCGAAGCCTTGCAAAGAATTTCATTTTCTCGAGACCAATATTACGTTTGCACCAAGGCTGGTCGGGTCAAATTGGACGAATTTGATTACAGCCGATCTAGTGTTCGCCAGTCCGTAAAGAGATCCTTAAAACGTTTGGGGACTTCCTACATTGATTTGGTTTATATGCATGATATCGAATTTGTTGATCCGGATCAGGTCATGGACGCATTAAGAGAATTACATTTGCTTAAATGTGAAGGGCTTATTAAGAATTTCGGGATTTCGGGCTATCCAGTGAAATTTTTATACGAAATTGCTCTTAGATGTAAAAACGAGATTGCTCCGTTAGATGCGGTATTGTCATACTGTAACGGATGCATCCAAAATACATTATTGTTTGAATATCACGATAAACTCTTACAAGACTGTGATGTCCAGATAGTTTTAAATGGATCAATTCTTTCAATGTCGATGTTGAGATCAGATATAACACATTCATTCCATCCTGCGTCTCAAGCATTAAAACAACGAGTTGCTGACATTGCTCAAAAATTGAAAGAAGAAAACGTTGAATTAGCTGACTTGGCTACTCGATTCGCCATAAAAGAATGGTTGTTCAAATATAAATCTGGTATAGTTTTAGGAGTCTCGAACTTACACGAGTTGGAGTCAGCAGTACAATGTTACTGGGATGTAAAGAGTGGAGTTTTCAACGACGAAAAGTTGGTAGAGCAAGTACAGACATCATTAGCTGAACATTTGAATGAAACATGGTCTAGTGGCAAGCATTGAAGTGCTAGTACATCTTATATTGATTCGTTTTCTTAGACAAAAAAAAAAAAAAAGGATACGTATAGAAACAAATGCGTGAAGAAAAAAGAAAAAAGTTGAAAGCTTCTTTCATAACGCGTAGAAAAAACTCTCCATTTTTCTTATTACCATCCCAGTATTCATAATGGCATTTAGAAGAGGGGCACCGGCATCGTTTACATCCACATCGAATGAAGTCGAAATTCTGTTGGATCTGAAGAAGCAAGTCACTGTCCGTAAATTTAACAACGTCAATTTAGTCGATATCAGAGAGTTTTATACTGATAAGGAGGGCGTCAAGAGACCAGGTAAAAAGGGGATATCATTGACTGAAGACGCCTACTATAAGTTGTTGGAAGCAACCAATAAGATTCAAAATGCTTTAGACGATTTAAATGGTGGGGCTCTGAACAAAAGAGTAAAATTAGACAACAAGCAGGAAAAACGGGACAAGCCATTGAAAAAGGAGCCTGAAAGGAAAGCTATTGTTGAGAAAGAAGAAGAGGTGACGGAAACCAAGCAACAAGTCCCAGAACCACAAGAAGAGGAAGAAGAAGAAGAGATCAGTGATGCAGATGAATAGAATATTCGTTAGTATCTTTGGAGGTTGACTGTCGAATCGCTGGAACAGACGTGTTTCGAGAATATGTAGAGCATTGTTTATACCTATACTTTTTAAAAGAACATGCAACAAAGCAATCTATTATTTTGATCGAAGAATGCATTCATAAGAACGCCCAAGAGGGTTGTTCAGGTTTCTGTAGCTAGCAGGTTGAATTTGAAATGAAGAGAAACCGTTTCTGGGTATTGCAGCTACTTCAATACATCTATGAAGGGTAGCACTATGAGGAAGAAACTGCAGAAATGCAATCCCCTTGTCATAACGACTCAATACTTACTATTACAATTCTCAATTAACCATTTGATCAACAAAAAAAAGACAATACGTAAACCAATAATAGTTTAAATGGAACTTCGGAATCATCCAAGCACCACCTTATTGTACTGTTTATAAGAACAACAATAGATATGATCTCTATTATTACTTCCATTTTAGTTTTTGTAAACAATGATAATTTCATGTGACCCACCGCAGTTCAGATAAACTCAAAACCCGCCATTATTCATAGACTCGAAATATGTCCATCACTTGTTGGTGTTGAAGGCGGAAAGGATGAAATCTTCAGTGGGCGGAGTTTCATGTTTTTCCAATTTTGGAAACAAAAAGCGGAATACAAGTTGTTACATCATTTGAAATTAGCTAAAAATGAACCCAGTGTAAAGATGAAGGGTAGCGAAGAAAAAAAAAAAAGTGTGTATGTGATTAGAGAGCAAACAAGGCGGCTTGAAAAAAAAAAAATGATCTTTGAGATATGTTTGCTCTTTATTATCTATCACATTTAGGACAGTCGAAACAGCAACACCATGGGTAAACCAAAGAAACATATGTCATTCATGGCAACTAACTATGTTCCAACGGATGAACAGTCTCATGATTCATCATCAACGACAAATCTACGCAATCACGCCAACGGAACAAAGAACAGTTCTAGTTCGTTGGACCAATTGATAAACTCGGGCACTTTTATAGACCATCGGAAGGCTTCTGATTGGGCAAATGCACATTCATCACCCTCAAACACAAGAAGAAGAAAATCAAACGGCTCCTTTCGAAACCAGAAATCAAACACAGATTCACCTAGTTTACCGTTAACGAATAGAAATTTACAAACACTAATTAGAAGATCCTCGACGCTCGAGGATCCGATCTCACCAACCGCAGTTGCTATTGATATAGACAAGTTCACCAACGAGCAGAGACTGTTTGTCAAATCAAATACCTGGCAGGGTCATCATGAGGATCGAGATGAAGACCAATACTCGTATTCCGAGTTTGGAGAGTCCAACCCTTCATCAGAACATTCTAGTGACTCGACGTCTCTAGATGACGTATGCTTCCCTGACTTTAGAGAAGATGTCAAAACTACCAGTGGCTGGCCTGATTTGCATGTTTTAGAAGAATTCATAAAGGAAGAATTGGAAGAAGTACAGACAGACTTGGAACCAACCGTTAATTTTGGCGGCAATGTCGTGCACAGCGAAAATGAGGATGCCACAGAGAGTACACCTTTGATAGATAGTTTTAAAGTGAATGAGGTTCAAGCCTTGGATCTGGAAAATAATCCTTTTCAAGTCCGACCAACCCCAATACAACCATGGGAAAGATCACAGCAGAATATACCACCCATTTTAAAAGATACCAGCAAGGGGCAAGTTGACAAAGAGATTTGCCGGTTTACTTATTTCCGTGAAGATATGTCTAAAACAGTACACTCTCCAACTATACTGGGGTTGATCGAAGATAGATCAAAAATTTACGAGAGTCTTGAAGAGCTTTTCCCTCCCACCAGATCAAAACCACCTTCTATTCATATGAAACCAGATTCGGTCTCTTCAACAAACCTAGCACCGTTGACCAAGTCTCGTCCGGAGACACCCACTCCTTCATCTGTGAATGATAGCTTATCTCGTCGTGAGCCATTTTGGCTTGATGTTTTGGATCCAACAGAAGAAGAAATGAAGGTACTTTCAAAAACATTTGGCATCCACCCTTTGACAACAGAAGATATTTTTCTTGGTGAGGCAAGAGAGAAGGTGGAATTGTTTAAATCATACTACTTTGTTTGTTTCACTTCATTTGACGTAGTGTATGAAAAAAGACGACAGCGAGCAAAAGAACAAGAAAAGAAGTTTATCAAATTGCAAGAAATGTACGAAAAAGGTTCTGATAATGGAAGTATACTGGAATCAAAATCGCCTTTCAAATTGCTAAAGTCCCTTTTCAGTCGAAAGAGGAGACTTTCATCGTATTTGGAGAAACCAACCAGCACTTCCATTAAATCGCAGGGCAAAAAAATACGAGATGGAGAACTTCTGCCATTAAACATGTACATTATCGTTTTCAAAAGTGGTGTTATTACTTTTCATTTTTCAGCAACCCCTCATCCAATTAATGTTCGTAGACGTGCTCGAATGTTGAAGGATTATTTATCAGTAACCTCTGATTGGATATGTTATGCTTTGATAGATGATATCACTGATTCTTTTGCCCCCATGATTGAAACAATTGAAACGGAAGTGAATGCAATTGAGGATGCAATTTTGAAGATGCATTCAGGAGAATCTGATTCCGAAGATGAAAGTGAAGAAGAATCCGATCATCCAGATAATGTTTTTGTTTTCAGAAAACGATCAAAGTCGATGGTGGACCATAAATCGGAACCCAGATTGGCCAAATCGGCATCTAGTTCCAGTGGATCAAGCTCATCTAGAATTCTTGGCTGGAAACGTAAAGGCGATATGTTAAGAAGAATTGGCGAATGCAGGAAAAGAGTTATGTCGGTTATGAGATTGTTGTCTTCAAAAGCAGACGTAATTAAAGCTTTCAGCAAACGTTTCAACGAACTGGAAGGATCGCAGCTGGAGATTGGAATGTATTTAGGTGATATACAAGATCATATTGTTACTATGTTGCAAGCCTTGGCCCATTATGAAAAGTTGTTAGCAAGATTCCATTCCAATTACTTGGCTCAGATCAATATTGATATGACGAAAGTGAACAACGATACAAATGATGTGTTAGGGAAAATCACAATATTGGGTACGATTGTGTTGCCAATCAATGTGGTAACTGGACTCTGGGGTATGAACTGTTTAGTTCCTGGTCAAGATTATGAGGGTTTAGCCTGGTTTTGGGGAATTGTCGGATGCATGGCTTTATTTAGTTTTGTTGCTTACAATTATGCCAGACGAGTGACTGGTTTGTAAGTTATATGTATCGATTATGTAGGAGACAGAAAAAGAAAAGAAAAATGAATATAGAATAAATAATTCACAGGGACTTGTGTTTTGTTTCACAATCTCTCTCTTCTTTTTTTTTTTTTCTCTCTGCCAAAAAAAAAAATAATAAAACAACCCAAATTTCATCTTGTCAAATCAATAAAACGCCCTCCTAATAACTACATCCCTCGTCAACACTATGAGTCTCCAAATGTCATTAGTATTTTGCACCTTAATTGGTCAAATGATTACTTTATTGGTTTTAGTTTTACCATTACCCTATGTTGTTCGACAAAAAATCGTCGACTTGACATTTGCATTGCAAAAGAACCAAAACTTTCGAGTTGGAATTGTGTTTTCTATCATATTGATGAGTTTACAACTTTTAGATTGCATACAAAGGTTGAATAAATATGCAGATGCCGAAACCAACCCACATTTCCCGGGAATTGATTACGATCGATTGGCCAGTAAATTTTATTCTCAAAGAAACCTCTACTTGAGTGGCGCAATTTTATACTTGCAAGTTGCTATTGGAACTGTCGTTACTATTGTTAGAAAAATGGTTTTGAAGGAAAAACTTTACCGTGAAGCAAACATAAAGCCAGCAACAGATGATGAAGCTACAGAAGTTGAGAAATTGAAGCACTTGATTGATTTGAAACAACAAGACATTGATACATTTAAGAAGCAAGTTGAAGGTTTACAAAAAGCTTACAACTCTTTGACACCACAAGAAGAGAAAAACAAGAATGAATAAGACCAAGTCTTATCAATATCGTAGTGTGATGATCATAATATCATACACGAGAGCTGTGTATTTATTTAAAAATACAAAAATGTTGCTGTATACTATATATATATATATTTTTTTTTTCTCTTCTCTTATTTTGGCGGGAGATAACTCAAAGATGACCGCTGTAACTACCACTTACCAAATTTCTGAACGTAGGAATCTCTTCGCCGTTCTCATTGTAAATACTGCAGTATTTAACTTGTGGGTCCTTAACTTGAAATTTAATCTGTACTCCTGACTCGTGTTCTGAACCCAACCCATTTGTCATAAATCTAGCTATCAAACGCTCTTCACCATTCAACGTGAGTGACAGTGGATATCTCCACGTTATTCTGTTCTTCTCTTTATTGAACGCACCTTGAGGTTTTGAGGAAGCCGAGGTTGCTTCAATGTCATGATTCAAAGCCACAGAGACAACAAAGTTTTCCAACACCAAAGGTGTGGTTGAACGAATGCTGACCATTAAACTCGATTGATGAGGTTCAAATTTCCAAATCTGTTGGATTATCACAGGTACCTGTGTTGGTTTCAAAAGATATTTCAAACCGCCAAGAGTTTTGGAGGTGATAAAAGCTGGATTTATTTTATACTTGCCCTGACCCAAATCTTCAATAAAAGTCTTGTTTACAAGGACCTTATCAAAACTATTAGGAATAGTGACAACAAGTGGGTCGGAAGTATTGCCGTTATAGTTAAAAGCCACTTCTCCAACCACTTGCGATTTAATCAACTGTCCATCCTTGAAGCTGGCATTGATGACTTCGGCAATAGAAGAACTCAATCCGAGGGTGGCGGCTAAGTTTTCATGTTTAAAGTCATTTTTCAACAACGAATGGCCCGTGTCTTGACTTGCTAATGGGGCCATAACTGAATCTCTTCCAGAATGAGAAGCAACGGGTAAATTATGGAAAATAGCTGAATCTCTTACAGCTGGTTCATCATGGTGCAAAACCTTTCTCGAAGGTGGAGGTGGCGGAGCAAGGGTCTTCTCGGAAGACAAATTTGGGTCTGGCATCTGTGCAAAGACATTTTGCTCAGATCTTGGTGTAGCAGAGATAGGGTTGGAATCATCCCCTGCTTCAAACGAGTAAATGCCATCACTACTTTGTCTAGATCTGGAAGATTGAGGTACAGGCGCCGGTGGTTGAGTAGTGAATGGGGAAGGTACGGGCTGGACTTCTAAATTGTGTTTTTCAAGTAACGAGGCTCTACGTTCTTCAGTAGAAGAATCATCCGAATCATTGTATTTAATCACATTTGGAGAATCAACAGGTTCCGGTAATGGTTTAATAGAACCACCAAATCCATCGTGAGTAGGTGTAACCGGCGACAAGGTCTGTGTGGGCACACTAACTCTGGGTTGTTGATTTTCACTACTCTTTTCTGGACCATTTTGTATAGGTGGGAACTGTTCTTTTTGTACTTCTGAAACAGGTTCTAGTGATTTGGTATGTGGAGCTTCCGGCTGGGGAATTTCCGGCTGGGGTTTCTCCACGTGTTGCGAAGGTTCAATCAAAGGCAGCTGCTGGTGCTCATGCTGTCTTGAAATGGCAGTGCTAGACTCATCTCTATGGAAACGGTCAATAAAAGATCTTCTCGTTGAGTTGCTACGAGACAACATCGAAGAATTTCTTGTTCTTGTAGGTGGCAAGGAAACTTCAGATAATGATTCATCTTCAGCAATGGATTCAGCACCAGCAAACTTTTCCTTCTTTTTCTTCCTGCCAAAAATCGATCCGACTTTGGATTTTAGTTTTGAAGGTTTCTTTGGAGATGCTGATTTTTCCAGTTTAGCGAATGAGCTACTTCTTCTTTGCTTATTGTTTGGTGCTGCGGTAGGAGGATGCTGGCCCTGATGCTGGAATCCTCTCTGCGGGGTTGCAAATTGAGTGTTCACCAAATATTTTAATTGGTTCTGCATTTCTGCATCCAATTTGAAGCTTCCCAAAAGATAATTAGTAGAGTTTTCATTATTTTTCAAATCCTTGGTTAATCTACCATTGTGTAGTTGGAAGAAATTCAAGATTATATCAAACATCACTTGAATCTCAATTTTTTTAAAATCTTCCAAATTTTGAAAACCTTGTGGTGCTTTGTAGTTCCACTGTATCTCGCCTTCTCTATTCAAATTACCGCTTATTTCTTGCAACTCTTGTCCATTAACTATTAATTCAGAAACACGAACATCTTTTTCTACCAACTCTCTTAATGGATTGATGATTTCCTGTCTCAAATGTTTATTGATAGTTTCGTTGTTGTCGTGTTCGGTCTTTATGGCATTAACCAAGCAGTTCCAGTTACGAGGAAAATTGTTAAAGCCAACACTGCTTCGCTCTGCTATTTTGTTGGCCTCATCAATCAATTGTTGTAACCCCTGAGTATAGCCTTCCAATGTTGAGCTATAATGTTTGAACCATGTAATTAAATCCTTGTTCAATCCAGTGGAGCCAGTTATTACGTTAGGAATAATTGCTGCCGCCTGTTGTGGGGTTTTGGATGTTAATATAGTTGTTGCAAAATTGAAATCCTGATCAGTCATCTATTAAGGTTTGAAATTTTAAATGAACCAACCAGTTGATATTTGTGGAGAGAACTCAGTTGATAGGTGTATGCTTTCGTTTTGTTATTGTAACCGGTTCACTCGGGGACAGTTTTTCTTTTCTTTTTTTTTTTTTTCCCTTTTTTGGTGGTTTTGTTGTTTTGGTTTTGGTGGTTTTACGTTTTTTGCCTTCATACACGTTTCTTGCTCATTGTATTTCCACGGTTAATACTAAACCAAAATGCCGATATTAACATATGTTGAATCAAACACCAGTATATCAGAACCAGGAAATTTGTAACGTTTGATATTTCTAGCACTCAGTGAAAGAATACCTATCATGAAAACAAAAGTAAGTAGGCCAAACAAAATAAGGTATTTGAAAGAGAATTCAGAGAATTTGTAACAACCAATCAAATTGTTGTATGTTATCTCAATGCCATGGAAGTGATTCAACAAGAAAATCTTTTTTAAGATTATTTTCTTGTTTATACCATTTCAAGAAAGGGATGTATGGAGCACCAAGAATTAATTCTAATCACTGCTATCGATTTGAGAGACAACCAACAATCGTGTATTAAATTGTTCTGGAAATTCATATTCTTTTATAAATTAAACACAAAATATTACTGGCTACTATATATATGCGACATTACTTGCCATTCTCGGTACAGTTGTTTTCAAAATAAATGCCATCTCCATTATAATACTCATTAAGCTAAATGTCTCGATAATTAACTCCCCAATTAAAGTTACTTGAATACGAACATTGTTTTTGAATTTTGTGTAATTGTAAAAGCCAGTTGACCCAAGATTTACGAAGAAGTCTTGACTTGCTTGTGGATGTCCTTTTGACGACAACAGATTCACCCCATATCATACAGCTTGCATTTTGTACAAAATCTCTTACTAACAGCATCGCTGAAAAGCATCTGCAAATATACTAACAACTGTTTCGCTATACATCTATAGAATTAGTAACTGCATTAGTTTGTTAATTCTGGAATTTCTCCTGTATATTGCTTATCTATAATTTTTTTTGCAATTCATTTTTTTTTTTTTTCTGGGAAGTTCTTTATCAGTGTGAAAAATCTTTGCATCGGTATTGTGATTGGCTGATGATTAATTACGATATTGTGATTTCCACCGTTACACTTTTTAGGTATTCAGAAATTCGAGATGTATATAAAGATCCCGTAGTATCCTTTTTCATTGTTCACACACTCACTAAGTAAACATAACAACCAATATGTCTGGAAATTTCACGGAAACAGGTACAGGTGGAGATGTGTTTAAAGTCGACTTGAATGAACAATTTGACCGTGCCGATATGGTATGGATTGGTACTGCAAGTGTTTTGGTATGGATCATGATTCCTGGTGTGGGACTCTTGTATTCAGGGATCTCGCGTAAGAAGCATGCATTGTCGTTGATGTGGGCTGCGTTGATGGCTGCGTGTGTGGCAGCCTTCCAGTGGTTCTGGTGGGGGTACTCGTTGGTGTTTGCCCACAATGGTTCTGTGTTTTTGGGAACCTTGCAAAACTTTTGTCTCAAGGATGTTTTAGGGGCACCCAGTATTGTCAAAACGGTTCCTGATATTTTGTTCTGTTTATACCAAGGGATGTTTGCTGCTGTCACTGCTATTTTAATGGCTGGTGCCGGGTGCGAGCGTGCACGATTAGGACCGATGATGGTGTTTTTGTTTATCTGGTTGACTATTGTGTACTGTCCTATTGCCTATTGGACATGGGGCGGAAATGGTTGGTTGGTCAACTTGGGAGCATTGGATTTCGCTGGTGGCGGTCCAGTTCACGAAAACTCTGGTTTTGCTGCTTTGGCATACTCGCTCTGGTTGGGTAAGAGACATGACCCTGTTGCCAAAGGCAAAGTTCCAAAATACAAGCCACATTCAGTTTCCTCCATTGTTATGGGCACGATCTTTCTCTGGTTTGGCTGGTACGGTTTCAATGGTGGGTCTACAGGTAACTCTTCCATGCGTTCGTGGTACGCCTGTGTCAACACCAACCTTGCTGCTGCAACCGGGGGGTTGACTTGGATGTTTGTTGATTGGTTTAGAACTGGCGGCAAATGGTCGACTGTTGGCTTGTGCATGGGCGCAATTGCTGGTCTCGTTGGAATCACTCCTGCTGCTGGCTACGTTCCTGTTTACACGTCGATAATTTTCGGCATTGTTCCAGCCATTATCTGTAACTTTGCTGTTGACATAAAGGACTTGTTGCAGATTGACGACGGTATGGACGTGTGGGCGCTCCATGGTGTTGGTGGATTTGTTGGTAACTTTATGACGGGATTATTTGCTGCAGACTATGTTGCCATGATTGACGGAACTGAGATTGACGGTGGGTGGATAAACCACCACTGGAAACAATTGGGGTACCAGTTGGCAGGAAGTTGTGCTGTAGCTGCGTGGTCGTTCACTGTTACATCGATCATTTTGCTTGCTATGGACAGAATCCCATTTCTCAGAATCCGTCTCCACGAAGACGAGGAAATGTTGGGTACCGACTTGGCACAAATTGGGGAATATGCCTATTATGCTGATGAAGATCCTGAGACCAACCCATATGTATTGGAACCTATCCGCTCTACCAATATAAGCCAACCGTTACCCCATATTGACGGTGTTGCTGATGGGTCTAGCAATAATGAGTCGGGAGAAGCTAAAAATTAATTCAGTTCTATTTTTTTTTTTGTTTTTAATATTTCATATCAGTTATTTAATACAAGTAATATACAACAGTATAGAATGCTCAACTCATAGCAAAACATCTCTCCACACTTTTACCATTATTGCCCCACCATTCAGGGAAGTTGACGGTTTTACCGGCAGAGAAGAACAAGAAAATAAGTAAAATACTCAAATTAAGACCAGTATCCAATGCAGCAGCTAGCAAATAATTGTACTTTTTCCACAAACTGTGCTTGTATCGGAATGCCCAAAACATAGTTATGGTACCCCCTATGAATTTGGAAAAATAGCCAGTTGAAAGATTACCATAGAAGGTGCTCATAGTAGAAAAGAACACAGTTGTGTTCCACAAATGAAACTTCAATTTTGATTTGGGAAATAATCGGTGAAGAAGATACAATACTAATGGGGCACCAGCACCAAGTAAAAACCCATATGGCAATACAGGATAGTTTTTAAATAATCTATCTGGACCCAAAATCACATACTGCACGGCATTGGTGTTATAACCGACAATTGTCTGGCCCGTCCATTGATGAAGTTTGTCAACTTTTGTGCCGTCCAAGAAATCTCTCTTGGTCAGGATCACCCACTTTAAGGCAGCGTAGTTGATGGGAACACCAATTAGTTCACCAAATATCTGGGAAAAGAATACTGCTCTTTGTGAAATATGCATATAATGGGCAATTTTTTGATCATTGAGAATATATTGGGCTCTGTAAAATAAATCTCCACCAACTGCACCATACACCATAGCTCCTGCTGGATGCCTTGAAGTTTTGTGCTGGATCATATAACCATATAATAACTCATTGAAGGTACCAATGGGCAACTGGAAGTTGGATAGAGCGTATAGCCAAACTAAAGGGGTGACAATTACAGCACCAAAGGCAACTCCCACAAGAAGACACCACCACGGCATGAACAACGAATCGGTTGCAAATATTACCAATAGAGTGACAAATGCGCATATGAAAAGAATAACGTACCAATACAACGGGACTTCTTCATAGGCGGCTTGGAGCCTATTTAACCTATCAGTATATTGCAAGTTTATGGACCCTTTTTGTTTCCTTGACGTCACCAATCTTTTAAGCGACCCAGATAAGCTTTTGTATCCAAAAGCAACAACCCACATAAACCCACTAACATATGCTGCGTAATCAAAAAACATGTTCCAAGCACGCTGGGCACCAAGATGCACTGGTCCAAGTTCTGCGTATCTAGTTTCATTCAATCTTAAATTTGTTGTGAGCAACTCAGTAGTTGGATATTTTGTGCCGTTACCTAGAAACAAACTGTTTGACATTAACCCATAATGATAACTCGAAAGATTTCCCCATTTGGCAGCTGGTATCAATATCCATGCGCCAAGAACAAATGCTGCAAATTGTACCACTTGGACCCAGTACGGATACAACATAATACTAGACGTGATATTTGACCAATCAAGAGAAAGATTAAGAAATCCCATACCACCGAGACCAGACCCAATGAAATTGGCCGTGTAATTTTCCGGAGCAACCCAACAAAGAAACGCCAACGAGGAAGTCATGGGGAAAATATATTCAGGGAAAAACTGCCATGCACATAAACCGATCAAGACAAAGAAGAATACTTTCATTTGCTTTGAAGCTTGTTTAGCGTCTTTATCACTTTTGTTTTGGGTTTGAAACAATGTTGTTTGCATCAAAGCTTGTGGCCAAGTGAATTGCGGGTCGTACAATAAGAAATTTCTGGCGATACCGGCAAAGGAGTAGCCAATAAAGACTATCATCCACATGAAAAAAATGGCGACAGCAGGATTCACGGATTCGCCATAAAAAAGTTCTGCTAAAGCCAAAGGATTAGTTCCCATGCTTCCAGTTGCACCACTGTTGGCAGTGATTGTGATCAAAACCGTTTCCTTAATTGACCACGGCCCTGGATTTAGATTGAAAGAGAATCTTCCAAACCCAACTTGTTTCTTAGGGAGAACCCTAGCTAGCCACTTGCCGCACCAATGTGATGCTATTTGAACAAAAAAAATGGAATATGCTGCTGACGTTGTACGGAAAGAATTCATCGTATCAATAAACGCCCCAGGTATGATGAAGATTATTGATAATATAAAGTAGCGGAAAGTAAGCACTGGAATAGTGGGATCATCTTCTAAGGGAACGATCTCTCGGACCACCTTTGGTAGCTCTTCAATATCAGGTTCTAAAGCATCTTCAGAATTGGACTCAGTGTCTCGTTCATGAACATCCACTTGTGGATCACCATTCTTGGAAATTGTTTTAACAAATTCAGCCTCTTTGGACATCGTGATTGTGATTGCTTCGATATCTCAGATAATACTTTCTTAAAAGGGGTTTTTGGTTAATTTTATAGTTGGATTTAAAGTCTAAGATGACGCTAGATGTCATTCTATTATTGTTGATAATGCCGCAAATAAGCAATTCCACGTGATCTCCAATTTAGATTATTGAGTTAATGAAAAAAAGAAATGCCAACTGTGGAGGAACTGAACCACCTGACGAGTGTTGAGATGGACATTAGTCATCGTACGCTGCACAAACATACTTATCAAGAATACATACCTTCTCAAGTTCCTTATGGTTGCGTTATGTTAAGATCGTCGAAGTTCGCTCTATCCAGGTGGAATCTAAGAGAAACCAAAAATAGTCTTTTTCACGGTTGCCAAGAAGAAAATGGCCATAAAATAAAATCAGGTACAAAAACGAAAGCATTTGAATGTCAGAAGTACGTTCATGCAATTGCACCATACTCAACTAAAATCAGTAACTACATGGATAGAGTTCAACATGTAAGTATTAGGACCAGCCCTTAATGCTAATGGAGAGAGCGTATGGAATTTAATTAATTGTTATGGTTATGGCTACAGATCGCACGGCATAAACATAAGCCCATCCTACTCATGCGTCTTTCTGTCATTGCAAATGCGCCACAGTTGGGCTTAAGAATACATCAACGGCAAAAAAAAAAAAAATCCTTAGGTTTAGAAGTTGTTGTAAAACAGGATCTGCAATATTTTATGTGCAGTCCTTTCAAATGGAATTCAGAGAGTTCGACGAATCCTCTGTCTATTGCTATTTTATATTTGGTATAGTTTTGTATATACTTTCTCTTAATAATCAAACATCCTTACTATTATTATTTATTGTCAACGTATACAGATAATTACGCATCGAAGCTATAGAAAGTTAGAGCACCCCAGATTATCAGTATATGGACAATTTAATAAATCCTAGGAATACTTCAAAGTCAATCATGTAAGCAGTGGACAATAAAATAGAGATTGTAATTGGCTTCAAACCAACAAATAAAAAAGAATAATTTTTTTTAGTAAAGGTACACTTGGTAAGAAATACAGTAATTTTTCACTATTCAGGATACAATTGTTGTGATAATAACCAAAGACGAAGAAAGTTTCTTTGGCACCAACTATTCAAACCAACGAGACAGAACCGAATGTCGCAAACTCGTTTAAGCAATAGCGAATTTGTGCATTCAGTTTATTCTGTTTGCATAGCAATCTCTAATCCCAATAAACACAGAAAGTGGGTCCAAAGTACCTTGCTCGCAAATCTTATTAGTGATACATACTTAAATATTCTATCTAATGATACATAAAAACGGACATATATTAGTTATGAATTAACAAAAGTATATAACTTAGATTAAGGCAGCAACAGCAGCAATAACACCACCAATAGCAACAGCTGGCATGTTACCGGCGTTGGCAGTTTCAACTGAAACAGAAGCAACACCAGTAGCAGAAGAAGATTGAGCAACAGAAGATTCTTCAGCTTTGGTAGTTTCAGCAGCCTTTGAGGTTTCTTTGGATTTTGATGTTTCGGCTGGAGTGGTACTTTCAGTTGAAAGAGTTTTTAGAGCAGCAGATGTTTCAGCTACTTTACTTTCATGAGAAGTAGATGCAATAGGACTAGTTTCAGTAGCAGTGGTTGGTACAGCAACGGAAGATTTAGTTGTTGTTTCTGCTGTAGTTGTTGCGGTTGCTGCATTGGCAGCTTTAGCCAAAGTATCAGAAACACTTGATGGGATCATCCAGTATGGTTCCCAAACACCAGCAGCTGAACAAAGGGAAGTAGCTAAAGATTCAACAGAACCAACATCTTTACCTTTACAGTTTTTAGCAACACAGTTACCAACAGCACCACCGAATTGAGGCATGACACACAAACAACCGGTATCCCAGTATGGACATGGGGTGTTACTGGTACTTTGCTTGACACATTCTTTAGCACATTCTGGCAATTGGTCGTAGATTCTGTCAGCGAAACCATTGATGGAAGCGGTTTTAGCAACACTTGGGTAAATGGTATATGGATTAGCACCATCTGGAACGGCACTCGCGGTAGCAGCTAAAGCGATAGAAACAATTAATATGGAAGATGAGGACAACATTTTCTTATAGTAATGACTTATAGAAAATCATTTGAACCAAAAATACAACCAAAATGAGGTATATTTATAATTTCTATATAACAGGGATTTGACGTCTCATGTTAATTCTTGAATAAAGAATACGAGTATAATTTGAAAAAAAAAAAAAAAAACTGCTCTGTCAATTGTTCAATTTGATCAATTTATGGAATAATGCAAATACAGATTTGGTTCTATTGTATGGAAAAAAATTGTGTAGCAATAAACACAAAAATGAAATCAAGCGTCTATTCGAGATGGATAGCATAAATCGTACGACTTTATTGAGAAATCTACAGTATCTCGTACCCATCATTCAATTATAACTAATGCTTGGGGTTTCGTCGAGATTTCTATAAGATGTTTGGTTCATATTCAAAGACTTCACTGATGAGTAGTTTGGAACCAAAACTATACAATATTTGTTTATCAATTAAAAATTTTCTTCAGGTTTTGGCTAAAATTCTTTTGCAACTTCAGAATCTCATCAACCCCGAACTGGACAAGCCTGACATCACCTCTTTACAACATTGAACTGGCCTTAAAAAAATTCGGGCTACAAATAAATCTCTTTAGTTTTTGTATAATTTGTAATTACCAATTATGGACGTACCACACATAGTGCACCCTTATGGTCAATAGCTCGTACACCAAAAATTATTTTAGTATTCCAATTCTCTAAGAAGCTTATTGGTCCAGAATAGGTCAGTCTTAACACATACTATATTGTGTATGAAAATTCATCAATGTACCTTCTAAAAGATTACACTTCATTACTAATTATACATTTCTAACCCGTTAAACTATTTAAGCCAAACAAGAACCCAAGTTCTCTTCTGTTTAGTTGAGAAATTGATTTCATGCCATGCTCATCAAGAGCACTGTTGATCAAATGCTTTTTCAGTTCCTGCAACTCCATAATACGATTCTCAACGGTGCCAGCAATCAAGACTCTGTGCACAAAAACCTCACGGGTTTGTCCAATTCGATGTGCCCGACCCATAGCCTGTTCTTCTACAAACGGGTTCCAAAATGGATCCATAATGATAACGTGATTTGCACAAGTCAATGTCAAACCAGCATTACCCGCACGCAAGGAAAGCAACAAAACATTCTTATTGCTTTGATAAAACTCTTTAATCACATTGTTCTTGACATCCATGGACATGGTACCGTCGTATCTTAAAAATTCAATATGTTGATTCTGTAAAACCAAAGCCATCAAATCAAACAACGAAGTAAATTGGGAAAACACAATTACCTTTTCACCTGGATTTTTGGAGAAAAGATCTAAAATCATTTCCACACATTTATGAATCTTTGCTGACAGTTCAAATCCATTATCTCTTTTGATAAACTCCCTAATCAAAGCTTGGTTGGACTTGATCTTGTGCTGGTAATGCTGAGAACAAAACTTGTGAACTTGTGACATGTCTAACTTCTGGATATGAAGCATATCAAAAATGAGATATTCAGTTATATTGTGCTCTTTGACAGTTTTCTGACAATCTTTGCATTCACCTATCCTGTAGGGCAGCTCGTCATCTTCTTCTCCAACATTGCAATTCTCGAAAAACGTATTGCAACACCCTTTACAAATAACATGACCACATTCACCAAATATTAAAAGAGACGATTCAATATCAATATTATCAAAACAAACGGGACAGGCAAGAGTGTTTTCATCGAAGCCTCTGCCATTTAATGCGTCTATCAACAGGTGCACTTGTTGTTTGGCCGATTCCTTCAAGTCTCTAGCATTGTTTACCATCAGTCTCCAATCCAACTTGAAATTACTAAATGAGGCGTCTGCTTCAGAATCCTTAACTTTAGCCTTGTATTCACCTATCTCCACAAGATACGAATGGCAGCAAGCCTGTCTTAATCTCAAAAGCAAGGTAAGAGCAGGGGCATTTTTTGTATGCTCACCCAAAATCTTCTTGGCAGCTTTCTGTACTCTCAGTTCAATACTCTGGTAATAGGCCAATTCCTCATTCTCAAGACTCACATAGTCTGACAAGACATGCTTTTCTGGTAAATTCAAAATCGGAGCACCATCAATGAGGGAATCTTTTGTTCGGCGCAAAAGAATGGATTTCAAAACTGCCTGGATTTTCTTCATACTTTCTTTGACATCATATTCATCGTAAAGGTCAGTTTTGCTTTTGATTGGTGTTAATATATCTGTTCTAAATTTCTCTTCGGCGCAATATGGTTGTATTTTCAAAAACCGTAAGAGTGGATATAATTCTTCGATTCCATTCTGCATGGGCGTACCTGTTAAACAAAACCGATATTTCGCCTTCAAGTACGTCACAGCCTTAGATGCTATTGCTTGTTTGTTTTTGATTGCTTGAGCTTCGTCTAAAATTATTCGTTGAAACTGGGATTGTCTTGAGAAGAAAGGAGACATATACAGCTTCCCACCCCTAGATGGATCCGGAAAATAACTTCTTTCACAAGAATGTTCTTTCAAGTCCTCAGAAAAATGCTTTTTCCATTCTTGCACTAGTGTGGTATAGGAAACCATAACTATATCATACTCTTTCATTAACTCAAAACCCTTCATCTTCTTTTTATCCTTTCCATGATATATTCCAACCGAAAGAAAAACATCTGACTTTGTCTTGGATTCAATTTCTGCCATCCATTGACGTAATAACGACACAGGAGCTACAATAAGATTACTGCCCTTGCTGGCCATCATTAATGCCAACGTCTGAATAGTCTTACCCAACCCCATATCATCAGCCAATATACCACCTTTGGCTTTTGATGCTTCCATTCTTTTCATCCATGTCAATCCCATACGCTGGTGTTTCAATAAATTCACCTTTAATTCCGGTGGTGTTGGTTCCAATCCCTCCTCTAAATCCTCATCGGGACGAATATTATCAAGCAAATCCTTAATCTCCGATTCATCTACCTTTACTCTTTGTGTTTCTGCAACAATTTGAGCCTCATATGGATTAAAACTTGAGTTAGCAAGGTGCCCTATATTTCTGACTTGACGATATACTGCTTCTAATTCCCTTTTTGTCAGTGAAATCATGGTTTCAATTTTCATCAATATGTCTTGGTTTTTATTTAGTTTCATTTTTGGTGCTTTGGATAATTCTGTTTGTGTCTGGATGGCTTGTCTCAACTTTTGAACGTCTCCATGCCTACCTAAACTTACTGCTTGACTCAAAGCTCTACCTAAAGTCGCAATATTTTTTTTAAAGTTATCAATAGAGACCTGCGAAACTACGAGCTCGCGGGAAATGGCGTCTTTCTGCTTTTGCAAATTGACTAAATCGTTTGATCTGAATCTTGCTCTGTTCTCAAGTTCTTCTTTAAAAATTGCATCAGCTTGCATACTGCCAACTTGAGGCACAGGAGCCGGTACATTATACAAACCAATATTGGTTGGATTGTTGACTTGCAAAGATCGGGAACTAAGTATTTCCAAGTCATCATCACCATCGCCATCCTTGTCGTTACCTGGTACTTGCTTCCCTTGGTCACGCGGCACAAAGGATCCCGGCAATACTGGTTCTGGCTTAAACTTTTCAACAACTTGTTGCTGCTGACTTGTATTCACCGAAGAAATCGGGTTAGATTGATCAAACGATGTATCCTTCCAAGAAATATTTGCCGCTTGTTGCTCATCTAGAACTTCGATATCTTCATTATCACTCTGATTACCAGGGTTCTTGTCATCGTCACTATCTGATAATGAGATTATTTCAATAGATTCGGGTGGTTTATTATTTTGATCAGCTAAAAATTGATGATTCAGGTTATTATTATTAGCAATACCGTGATTAAAAGAAAAAGGACTGGTATTTCGCGTATGTAATGACTCTAATCGCTGCTTCTTAATTGGTGGTTGCTGACTGAGATATGGCTGCGATGGTAAAGTATTTCCAGGAGCGGGATTCATCCTCGATATAGTGGAAAGGGGAGTTTTATATTCATGCTGACCAGTTGCTTGCTTTACATCGATGTCATTGCCTGTCACAAAAGAGGCCGGAGGAACTGGTTGAAGGTCTTGTTTTGAGGGGGTTCCATTATTACTGTATTGAATGTTCTCAAGTTCCTTTAATTTCTTAAACATCCCGCTTGTATTACTAGTATAGGTTTCTAATATCCAATTAAGACGTTCTTTAATTAAGTAGTTCGTGATACGCTTTTCAGAAAAAAAAAAAAAAAAAAAAACAAAGAATCAGGTCAAATCAAGAGGTGACATAGTTTAAAGAAAAACTTTCAAGTTTTCTTACTTTTTTTTTTTTTTTCCAATTTCGCTTACACCAGAAGTTTGGGAACTACTACGACTATTAATCCACAGACATGTGAGATATGAGAATTTTTACAACGACTATTGTAAGGCTTTTTGTTGTAAAAACTCTGTTTTCCTCATGGAAGCTTTAGAAAATCTTTCGTCTGGCTTTGTGGGTCAGTCATGTAAAAATGATGACAGGAATATACGAATAACTACAACAACTTACAAAGCGATAATGAAGTAAATTAATTTATCAGTGCTTATCTTTAGCTTTAAATGGCTTTAACGCAAAGTTTGCAGAAGGTATGGTTTACTTTATATTTCCATTGTTTCACTTTTGACACACAAGAAGGCTCCAACGAGTGCTTACAAAATACCCACAGTCTACTCTTGCCTTTCGCCAAAAATTGGAATCATTCTACAAAAAGGATCTGTATGGGGTATACTTTGGTCTACCGAGAATTTGAATAAATATGTGGGTAAAGTGATTTGGATGACAAATTATCTGATCCAAAGTGCTTTCAAATATCTGCCAACTATCATATCCTAACATAATAGCTCTACAAAGAGAAAATGCATAGAACAAAAAGAAAAAGGAAACCCAAATATAATATGGTCGTGAAATTATAATATTTATGACGATAATAAAACTAACTTTTTTTTCTTTTTCTTTTTACTACCCCCAGCTTGCTCTTGTCTTGACATCTCTTCTTTTGCCTTGCGAATCATTTCTTCTGCTTCCCAGTCATCGTCTTCAATTGCCGATTGAGCAGAAACAGCTTCATTCCTTGGTATCCGAGTACCCCATACTGTTGTTTCATACTCTTTCTCCGATTCAGTAGAAACATGTTGGTCTGACAACGCTGGTAACTCCCTATTATCCACAATGCTTAAACTTCCAAAACCTAAAGTTGAAGAACCTTGTTCAATGTCGGCTTCCCCATTTTCATGTAAGAAAAAGTTTCTAGTTCTTGTTTCCTCTTCATTCATTGCTCTTTTCTTATCCCTCTCTTCTTTTCGCAATTTTCTCTTTGAAGTGTTTGATCTCTTTAATAAATCATCTTTAAAACTCTCCCAAGTTTCGGTGCTGATGAATTCACTATTACTCCAATCACATTCCAAAAATCCTATCTCGGACCCCAAAGGCAAATGACTCAAATATTTATACTTATTCATTGAAGATTCGGTAGTCAACTCTTCATACCTGATGTTTTCAATTTGAGCAACAAGCGATGAAGGCAACGTGGCGTAATCATTGTAAGTCGTCTTCAAGACTTTCATATCCAATGGTGACAATACATATGTACAACCTGCATTGAACCCAGTTTCATAAAAATAGTAAGTGGGATGGTTATTATCCGTAGCGTGAGAGTGACTTGGCTGCTTCTCAACATTTTGTAATAATTTAGTGTTCCACAGTTCAATCTCCTTATCAATGTAAGTAATTGATTCAACAACCAAACTGGAGTCATCACCGTATATCAATTTTTCTTCTTCGTATGCGGCCGTAATATCTCTTTTCTCTTTCTCATACATTTCAAGAATATATTGCGAGTCTCCCTTGAATATTCTCAGATAAGGCAAAAGCTCAAGTTGTTTTGTATCAGGAAACCCTCTAATATGATTATCAAATGACAACAATTTAGGCAAGGCTAATATTTGATCTACCCGTCTAGCCATAAGGGTCATTACCACCTCGTCACCTACTTTTGGAACTTCAAATCGCTCATCGACATTGTTGATCAAAACAGGTTTCAATTCATGCTTTCTAATAATGGAAAAGCACAACGGACATTCCCTATATTTTTCCACAATAGCAGCAGATTCTCTTTTCTTGGCCTGGGGAACTTCATTCGCCAATAAGGATAGGACACATTTCAAACAAATAATATGGCCACATGAAGTAATCATTCGGGGTGCAACAAACTCATCAGTCAAACAAATCGGACAGGAGTTCCCCCTAGGAGCAATTATTCGGATGATATCTTCCGTATCAACAGGAACATTTGGATCTAATTCTTGTATTCTATAATCTTTCCGACCATCGACAACAAATTTGAAATTAACGTTTATAAATTTCATACCTGTTAATTGAATCTTATTGTGAGAATATGGCCTCTTATGACTGCTGCTTCTACGTCTTCGGTTCCGTTGCTGATTGCTTCGATATTCTTCCAGATCGCGGTATGATTGGAAATCTAATAAATGGTTGATGGAAATTTGATTCTTTGAGCCCTTGACCTTCTTCCCGTTCTTCAATTGTGATTCAATAATCGTCAATTCACGATCATTAGAATGATCATATCGACTTTGTCTATTTTGCCTTTTCTGGTTTTTATTAGTTTGCTTGAAACGGTGGTTCTGCAGGGACAGCTTGTGTTGACCAGGAACGGTATTATCGTCTTTAGCCACGATTAAAGCAGGTGTACTAGTCGAGTTTGCCATTTTGATAAGCTATATATGCATAATGTAATGGTTTGTATTGTCAGTTATAAAATGTAAAGTGTGGTATTATTACTCTTTAAACGATGAGGTGGTATTGATTGTGTTGATTTCAAATTTGGTTCAGCATATTTTTTTGGGTTTTTTTTTTTTTTTTCCTTCTTTCATTTTCTATTCCCGAAAACGAGTGAGAAGTGTTGATAGATATGTTAGGGTAAGACTTATTGTGGGGGCTTTCAATAATAAATAACAGCACTTCTAACTAAACACAAACCATTGCCAAATTCTGAGATACATTTGGTAGACCTTCAATATTTTAACCTTTTGATTATTATGGATATAGTTTGGCCCATTTATGGTTAGAGAAAACTACTAAAAAAAAAAAACCTCCTATGCAAATGTATAACCGATACCGACCTTGTCTGTAACCGATGCTAACATTAGATATATCCCACTTTTCAAGAATGGCACATTGGTATTTTCGATTTTCACCTTGGGAGCGACTTTGGAATTTGAAGGCCATTTATTTTCTCTGCTGTTTTACTCTTTAGACACGGGAACAAGACAGAGAGCCAAGGAAAAGCTTCACGTAAAAAACACAAGAGAATAAACTCTTAGTAATTAATAGTTAAACTTCCTCTTTCGAAAATACCTGGTCAAGTTAATAATCAGTTTGGGGACTTAACGCTTTCAAGAAGAATTCTATATGTATGTAAGACCATATATCGATCAGATTTGATTTAGGAGCAAAAACTGAACATGGAAAATTGAATGAACAGAAACAACACGGGAAGGCAATACCTGAACTTGCATTGTCAAACCCTTGAAGTACCTGTCTTATCAACCGTAGAACAAGATCTTTTCAAAGATAGCCGCTCATTATCAGATCTACTAAACAATAGTTTGTATTTTCCGTCGCACGCTGTTTTATTTTACTTTTCGGTCAAATTTGCACTACTTCTAATTTGTGTGCAAATATTCTATTTTACTTGATTTTTATATACTTTTTTATAGGACTTTTTATATCTTTTCTTTATGAACTCATCTTTTTTATACAATATATTCTTACGATTATAACTTTCAATTAAGAAATGCAACTTCTCATTAGCATTCTCCTACAAGTTCTTAAGTTCCTAGAAAATTCTTCGAAAACATAATTAAAGACTAAAAGTGTAAAACAAACAACGCCACATTTTAGCCTCGGGCGAGATCGGTCTACATTGTGCCACAGTATTTCCTTGAATTGAGCAAATGCCATTTAAATGTCAAGAGCAGCCAGTAAAAATATCCACTTTATAGTAGGTTTTAGTGGTGGTAGAATATGTAATCATTTTCTATGTTGATACTAATTTAGACTGGTTCCCCGAATCCGCTCGAAGTTTTCTTCGTTACACTTTATGATTGAACAATGACTTGAGCATGTCATGAGAATCTTGTATACACAAAACCCAAAATACGTCTATTAATTGTTTGATCACCTAATTTAATATCTAACTGATTAAACTATGGCTTTATCTCATAATCCCTCGATAATTACAACCCCTGATGAATTTCAAATAAGGAATGAACTTAGTTAGACTGTATATATATAAAGGCATAAATACTCTATCAATCTTCGTATCTCTTTTTTAACAGTCTTTTCTTTATTCAAATCTACATGCATAATGGAACCGTCATTATCACAAGGAGCCGGTTTTGGTTTAATTATTGGCGGTGGTGTATTCTTTGCCGTTGTGATGAACTATGTTACTCATTTACAGAACAAATTTAGTCATTACAATTCCCATAAGGTTGACGAATTTGTATCCGGGAGTAGACGAGTTGGCTTTGGTCTTTTGTTGGCTGGTATTTTGCTGAGTTGGACATGGAGTTTAACTTTATTAGAATCAGCTGTCAAAAGCTACAGCATGGGCTTCTGTGGGTCGTACTATTACGCAATTGGAGGACTTCTCCAAGTTTCAATTTTTTCAGTTATTTCCAGTAAGATTAAAAAAAATGCAAATTTGGTCACTACATTCCCTGAGATGGGATACTTTAGATTTGGTGTACCTGGTCATTTAGCTTTTCTTTGGTGTGGGTTTGTGTGTAATGCAATTGTTAGCTCATGCATTCTTCTCGGAGGATCTGCTGTACTCCATGCTGTAACCGGAGTTAGTCAATATGCTTCACTTTTCTTAATTCCCTTCGGAGTCGCCATATATGTCTCGTTCGGTGGATTAAGAGCCACATTCATATCAGATGCATCACATACATGTATTATATTGATTTTTATTATTGTCTTTATGTTCGAAGTGTATGTCTCGAGTGACAAAATTGGATCAGCACGAAAAATGTGGGAGTTGTTAGAATCTTTGCCTCCAGTTGAAAACAATTACCATGGCTCTTATCTCACTTTCAGGTCTGAGCAGGGTGCCATATTCGCTGTGATTAGTGTCATTACCGGTATTGGGCTAGTTGTGGCCGACCAGGCTTATCTCCAGAGAGCAGTTGCAGCTGACCCCCGAATTACGTCCAGAGCATACTTCTTTGCTGCTTTGTGCTGGTTTGTTATTCCCTTTGCAATGGGTGCTTCTTTGGGTCTTGGTGCTAGAGCTCTTTCAGTCTATCCGGATTTTCCAAAATTGACTGAGTTTGAAGTGGGTGAAGGACTCCCTGCAGCGGCGGCTGCCACATATTTGATGGGTAAAACAGGACTGGCCATGATAATCGTCATGATATTCTTTTCTGTCACTTCATCGTACGCGGGAGAATTAATTGCTACTTCCACTTTGGTTTCGTATGACATTTATAAACGATACATCAATACCACTGCAACACCTTCACAAGTGGTAAAAGTAGCCAAGTACTCTGTATTTGGTTGGGCAATATTTTCATCTTGTCTTGCTTCCATTTTTTATGGTGCTGCAAAAATATCTATGGGTTGGTTGTTCAATTTTCTTGGGTGTGCTACAGCTTCTGGTGTCTTTCCAATAGCCTTGGCCTTTACATGGAAAGACTTGAACCAAGCAGGTGCCGTCGGTGGCTCTGTAGGTGGCATGATTTTAGCATTTATTGTTTGGTTGATCACCTGTAAAACATACACTGGAAGCATCACTGTTGACAACTTATCCAACCAATGGGTATCATTTGCTGGTAACGTCACCGCTTTGGTTATGGGAGGGGTGATATCTGTCGTCTTGTCTTTGATTTGGCCAGCAAACTTTGACTTTGATAATACAAGAAACAAGACCAGCTTGGCTGAACAAAACACTGAAGTAAAGAAAGAAAGTTCAGGAATCACCAAGCTTGACAAAACCAAGGATCAGAATGTGGAAATTGAAACAGAAATTGCAAATTCCGATTTGGACATGGACCTAAACGCTGAAATCGATCACAAGCATTTGGATCAACAATTTAAAAAATATACAATTTTGGTTATTGTTCTAGCCATAATATTTGTGTTTATCATTCCTGTGCCTTTAGGAGGATCTCCGTATGTTTTTTCACCGAACTTTTTACTTGGTTGTGTGGTTATTATCATTATTTGGCTATTCTTTTCCCTATTTTACGTGGTGGTTTTACCATTATTCGAAGCTAGACAAACTCTTTGGCGAATCACCAAACAAATATTGAGGATCGATTCAACCACAAAAGAAAATATATAGAGCTGGTTTGTATCACGCCTACTAATAAACAGTCTTACTATTTATTCGCATTCATGTTGATTAACAGTAAAAAGGGAAAAATATCAAATGATCCAGCTTATACTCTAAACTGTTGGGCCCTCATGTAATTTTTCTTTGCCCTTGGCGTTCTATTTTTGGAGTTTGCAAATCATAACCGAAAAGGATGCTCAACCGAATGTTAAATTGGATAAAAACGTATCGTATTGCCCGTGAATGGCTATGTTTTGTTTGTCGACTTTTCAAACAAAGTAAATAACATGAATTGAAAGTCGCCACAAACGAGAAAAAAAACGAAAAATCACCAAAGTATGAATTTCACCTTCCTCGACTCATGAAAGTGCCGTTAAAAAGCCCACAGGTAATTTTTTCGTGGTTTTTTACCTAAATAACCTGTTAATAATTACTTCTTTCATTTAAAATTGGTGTTTAAACAATTCTTTGTTCATTCGAAAAAGATTAAAATTTGATCCAAGTTTCCGGCATATAAAGTTTTTGTATGGGAAATCTGTGGCGACTTTCAATTCATTGATAGTTCCCGCGCATCGCATCACCATCAAAGATACAAAAACAAAAAAAAAAAAATCTCACACCTCAAGAAATCTGCAAAAAAAAAAAAAAAAGGTCTCCATCAAATCATCTCCCACCATTATGTCATCAGACACTGTAATAGCACCATCATTGTCTACTGCACAAGATGATGGCACATTTACCTATGACAAAGTGAAATCTACCACCAAAGAAAGAAAGCACTTGAATTTGAAAAACCCACTGGACACAAGCGAGATTAAATCCAAAATATGGAACTACTATTCGTTGTCAGAATTGATCCAATATCTAAGCCAAAAGGAAAACAACGAGTTCAAATATAAACGAATTACTTTGCAGTTTCCAGATGAACTAATTTGCGACTCTGCTACCATAGTGCACGATCTTCAACGAGAATTGAATATTGCTCCCCAAAATAGTTTGCACAGCTCAGACTGTTGTCAAGACACATGCGAACCCAATGCTACTCAAAGGATCTGGATATTGGCAGACACGTCTTATTCGGCGTGTTGTGTGGATGAAGTAGCAGCTGAGCATGTCAAAAGTGATTTGGTGGTGCATTTTGGGGATGCATGTCTAAACGAGATTGATAAACTACAAGCAGTGTTTGTATTGGGCAGACCCACACTCGATGTTGAGGCAATAGTGAAGCAGATTAGCTTAGCATACAGTCCTGAACAGAAAGTAGTTCTCATGTCTGATGCCCCACACACATATTTATTGCCTGAGATAGCAAAGGAATTGCCAGATTACGATATTTTGATTGCCAACTTACCAAAAACTTCGAGAGGCAGAATAATAGGATACACGCCGCCAGCAACAGGGTACAGGAAATTCAACCGAGTTTTCAACATTGAGGAAGTTGATTTTGCAGAATATGAGTTGTTTCACGTAACCAGTCCCGAGTCACCACGATTGCTACAATTGGCGACAAACTTTGCGTCTGTCACCACGTACGACCCGATTAGTGGCACCATCTCTACTGGGCCGTTTCCTAATTTAATGCGGAGATACAAATATGTCCACCAAGCTAGAATGGCCGGAACAGTGGGTATTTTGGTTAACACGCTTTCGCTAGCAAATACCAAGATCTTGTTGAACACAATCAAAGAGAAAATTAGAGAGGCGGGGAAAAAACACTATATATTTGTTGTTGGGAAACCCAATGTTGCCAAGTTGGCAAATTTTGAGAGTGTTGATATCTGGTGTATTTTGGGGTGTGACCACCAGGGAATCATAATCGACCAATTGAACGAATACTACAGACCAATTGTCACACCCTATGAGTTGTTGCTTGGGTTGAGCGACGAGCTATCGTGGACTGGCAAATGGGTGGTTGATTACAAAAGTGTGTTGAAGGAGTATGGCAACGAGGTTATTCAACCGAATCAAGATGCGGACTCGGACGAAGACTTGCCACCAGTGTTTGATCCTGTGACTGGGAGATACGTCAGTACGTCGAGACCATTGAGACAGATAAACCACCTTATGGTGAAGTCTAATGATCAAAGCCATGACAACGACAACGACAACGACAGTCAATTGGTCAAGAGGTTTTCAAATGCCGTAGCCATCAAGGGAACGGTCAGCACATCTGCTATTCATTTGCAAAATAGGCACTGGACAGGTTTGGGAAGTGATTACACTGAGGACGAGAATGCTGCAGGAGCATTGGTCGAAGACGGGAGAAAAGGCATAGCTAGAGGATATGATATTTAGTTTACTACAAACACTAATAAATAGCTCAATACACTGCCGACCGCTAAGCCAGTGCTTAAGAACACGGTTGTAAACAAAAATTTACTAGAGAATTTTTTCAAAAAATGAGAGAAAATATTAGATGGTAATTGCGCATGATCTGAAGTTTATGTGGAGTTGTTTGTTCAATCTCCAATCTGTTTAAACTCCATGTGAGAAAGTAACAACCCTTACAAGTTAACTGGCTTTGATTATCTGAAACTGATTTGAAAGAAAGTATTGGCAATTAGAAGAATTGCGGCATAGAGTACGTGTACTAACCAACACTACCCCTGATATCTTTTATAGCACAACCGAAACAGTTCTATAGCTCAAATTAACAATCAATCTTGTATACTTACTCCTTAGTTATAACAGAGAACACCTTGATTAATATAAGAGTTTTGTGTCGGGTATAAATTTATCAATAATCATCTGTGGTGAAATCTCGCTTAACTCAACCTCAATTGTGGTTGGTACCAGACACGAACTTTCATTTTTCGCCCTTTTGAATCCCATATTCTTAAACTCTTACCCTGAAGGCGGAAGTCAAAAATACATTTCCATTTCCAATTCATTTGCCTCTTTGTTCATTCTATAATTTGATTCATTTTTTACTAACACCACCTTTATTCAGCAAAATTATTTTGAAAATGTATAATTTTTCTGGGTCATCTAAGAAGAGAGTAGTTAATCTTGGTAATAAAAAACTGGGTAATAACAACAAAACCAATTTTCTAGAACAATCAAGATTACAACGACAAGAAAGAGAATACAAAAAAAATAGGGAAAAATCAGCTATAATTATACAGAATCATATTAGGAAATATCTTGATTTGAAAAGAAATAGTTTTGCAATTATAAATGATTGGTTAAATTCCCACATTAACAATGAACAAGATTTCAATAGTTGGATTAATCAATTTATTAATTTGAGTAAATGGTATTTATTAAAACAAGATGGTGGATTGATTTATCAAGTGCTTGAATCATTGCTAGATCACATACTGGATACTATGTTTGATATCTATAATACTGATGGAATGATACATGCATTAAATAAATTGTTATCTTGTCTAAAAGACATCAATGCTTTATATTTAACTGTTCAAGCTTTGTATATTGTGGCATCAAAAACTGAGAATTTAGGGGAAGTAAATGGGGTGATTGACAATTTGCTGAGACTCTTCAATGAGTATCAATTATCAAGAGAACAACAAAGCAAGATTTTTGATTTGATTTTCATGATTAATATACATGATTCCCATTATGACTTTAAGAAAGCCTTAACACTAAATTACTTTGAAGGTGAAAACAAGAAGTACTTGCAGGTGTTGAGAAATGCAATTGGCCTGACAACACATGCTCTAAAATTTAACGACGATGCATTGGTAAGAATGCTTTCGTCTTATTTAATCGTTCATGGTGATCAAAAGCTTACACAATTTGACTATGCATTCATTGGTTCTATATTAGAAAATATTGATTGTGAAGTCAGATTAGAGGATGATGATGCCGATGATGATGATTTCTTCGAGAAAAGAAAGTTTATAAATGTTGATAAGGTAGATCCGACTTACCCAAGAAGAATCGATATACTATATATTGATGAAAAAATTTCTAATTCATTGGAGAAATTATACACCCGTTCTTTCATCCAAGGAGTCATTAATCTATTAAGAAATGAAACATCAGAATTAAGAGGCCTAGCGTTGAAGATATTACCTGCATTGGTTAACTTATACCCTGCTCTCAAGGGGAAACTATGCATGTTATTATCTATTGTGCCCAACTTTTATAAATGGGTTTTCGAAACTATTAGAGAGCATGAGTTGTTTCACCTATTTATTAATTGCAACAAGGATTATGTAAGGACACAGGAATTAGAAAACATCGATGAAGCATCGATGTATTCTTTTTGGAAAATAGTTTTTTTGTTTGAAGAGCTGTATTCCTATTGGCTTATTGTTTCCAATGATTTGGAAAGTTTTAGTCATGAAAAACTTCCAATAGATGATGTCAAACTATTTATTGGTTTTTTGAAAGTTGCTTGCTTGACCTTGATTTTCACCTATAATAGAACATTGTTTCCCCATTACAGTAATTTGAAATCAATATCCACCACTTTATTAAACCAGTTATATTTAAGGAATTTGAGATTGAAATTTTTACCAAGAGATTATTGGAAACTCAAAGATTTAGTGTTCAATGTGGATTTGATGTTGTCAATAATTACTGAAGAAGAAGAATCAAGAATAAACGCTGAGGCAGACAATGAAGAGGAAATAGTTGCTGTTAAGCGATCTAAACCAGTACCAATAGAAATATTATCGAAATTAGAAGTGTTGAAGACTTTACCGTTTTTCATTGAATTCAACCATAGAGTGGAAATATTTCAGTCATTGATTGATTTGGATAAAAAGAGAAATTTTTCATTTAATCCATTTACGTTTAGTGAATCGAAACTAGTAGCCGAAATAAACCGAGATAGTATATTGGAAGATGCATTTAATGCCTATCATAAAGAAGGAGCGAATTTTAAAAATAGATTACAAGTTGAATTTTTCAACGAATATGGTAGAGAAGCAGGGATCGATGGAGGTGGAATCACCAAAGAATTTTTAACTTGTATTGTCAAGGAGGGGTTCAATCCAGACAATGCTTACGAATTATTCAAGGAAACTGGTGATAATCAACTTTATCCAAATGATAAAATTTTTGAAATCTTGTACATTGGCATGGATAAAGAATTTCAACAAATTAAACTTGATTACATTCGATTCTTGGGTATGATTATTGGTAAATGTCTTTATGAAAATGTATTGATTGATGTTTGGTTTGCCCCATTCTTTTTGAACAAATGGTGTAATGATGCCATGAAAAATTCTATCAATGATTTGAGTTATTTGGATAATGAACTTTTCAAAAATTTAATGAAACTTACAAAAATGACCAATGATGAATTAAAAATGTTAGAATTGACTTTTTCAATCAATTTAAAAATTGATAATAAATCTTATACTGTTGAATTATTACCTAATGGAGCTGTCATTGAAGTTGATCTGTCCAACATTTTAAGCTATATTCATCAATTTGCTAATTACAAATTGAATCAATCATTGAAAATACAAACCAAATACTTTTTGGAGGGATTGTATTCTATAATTTCAAAGAGTTGGTTGAGTATGTTTGATTGTTTTGAGTTACAAATGTTGATTTCAGGTGGTAAAGATGATATAAACATTGATGATTGGAAAAATAATGTTGAGTATGGTGGTTATTCGGATAGCGATCCTGCTGTTATTATGTTTTGGGAGATTGTTGAAGAAATGTCCCCACACGAAAGGTGTAAATTGATTAAATTTGTTACTTCTGTTAGTCGAGCCCCATTATTAGGATTTGGATCATTGGTACCTAAGTTTGGTATTAGAAATTCTGGTACTGACTCTGTTAGATTACCAACAGCATCTACATGTGTCAATTTGTTGAAATTACCCAATTATCAAGATAAAAAGACAATGAAAGAAAAATTATTATATGCAATTAACACTGAGGCTAGATTTGATTTATCTTAAAATATATAGATTTATTTATTAGTATACAGTTTGTTTTTTTACTTCTTTAGGTCTATCTATCGCCTGATAGAAACTATAGAACTAAATGAATAAAGGGAAAAGAAAGTCAAATAACCAAATACCTCTTGGGGTTAATTCTAATTTCTTGATTTTCTTTTGTTTTTCAAAATAACTTTTTGTTTAACACGTTTTTGTTCACTTTCACTTTCACTTTCACTTTCATCTTCACTTTCCATTTCTTCATCTTCACTTATCATTTCTTCATCTTCTTCAGCCTCTATTTCTTCGTCTTCTTCCATGGCATTTTCTTTAGCAGCTAATTTCTCGGCTTTTCTTCTTAATTCCACTTCTCTTAATCTTAATAATTCTGGATTATCAGCAACTAATTTTCTATCAGCAGCCAATTGTCTTTCTTTATTACCCTTCATTCTATTCTTATAGAATGCTCTTTCTCTTCTTTGTCTAATCTCTTCGATTCTGCTCATACCTTTCAAAGTAGTGGCAACTAAATCTCTATTATATCTAACTGGAACATTTCTTCTGGCAGCAAATGTTAATGTTGAATCAACCACCAATTCTTTACCAGCAGCTTTTCTAAATGCTTTAGTCCAACGTAATTTTCTTGGGTTTCTACGTTGCTTAAATGCTTTATGACATTTCGAACGACAGAAACGGAATTCTTTGGCATCATTTCTCACAAATGTGATCCCATGTAATGGATATACGGGTGATGAACAAAAATGACATTGATAAATCCTCATTGTTGTAGATATATATGTGAAATGTTATTGAAAAGGGGTACTTGGGGGGAGGCGGTGAGGGGATGATAATGTGACTTGTCTCTGGTTGATATAAAGAATATAGATAATTAAGAGTTCCCTAGTTGATTCCAAACTTAGTATCAAATGAGATGAGTTAATTCTTTTTTTTTTTTTTTTTTTTTTTTTTTTTTGGAATGAAAAAAGAAATTATTTGCAAGAGAAAGGATGAGAAAGAAACGAGAAACCAATTGGGCCTAAAAATATAAATTAATGCGAGTGTTAGTGCGAGGGCGAGGACCACTAGGTACTTGTATGGTAGTTTTTGAGAAAGTTAAAAACCAACTGAGAATTCTTGAGAGTGTGTGAAAAAAAAAAAAAAAAATTTTTCAAACTGATCAATCAATATTAGACTCATATAGAACTCACCACGACCACCAATACTACTACAACTTCAATCATGGCACCATTAGAAGCACCAATATTGGCCATACCTGGAGAAAATAATACTCAACAACAACAACAACAACAATTTCAATACACTGGCCAGTTACAAAAGAAGAAAGCTGCCGAAGGATCAATAGAATGGTACTTTGATAAAACGATAAATTATATGGGAGAGCATCCTGTGATCACCGGTATAGGAGCATTTGCAGTAGCTTATTTTGCTGCTGGATTTATCAAATCTAATCAACCAGGTATAAATGGGAAAGCTTTTGTTAGAGGTGGATTTGGTGCTAAAATGACTGCCAAAGAAGCATTACAAATATTAAATTTAAAGGAAACTAATTTGAGTAAATTGAAATTGAAAGAACAACACAGAAAATTAATGATGGCTAATCATCCTGATAAAGGTGGTTCATCATATATCGCCACCAAAATTAATGAAGCTAAAGATTTGTTAGAAAAAAGAGGTGGTATGAAACCCAAATAGACTTTACAACAAGGATTGTTCATATCAAGTCGTTTTGTTTTGATAATAATCCCCCAATCATTCTGGTTGTTTTAGTTTTGAGCTGTAAATAGTTTGGCATATTTATTTTTATCCATTTAAAGAATTTATACGTGTATTAATTAGTATATTGTAGTGATATTTTTGATCTAAACAGCTCAGCTGGAGTCATATGTAGTATACTTAAGTACCTACCAGAAAGGAGAGGAGCCAAAGAGAAAGTGACCAGGTATCCTGGCTGAGGTAAATGTTGACAGTTGCAAATAGAAAAACAGTTCCCTACTTAACACCAACAACTTGTGGCAACACCGCAAACCACCATACCACAAGCAGACAAAATGGATTGTCATATTGAGAGGGTATAATAAGTTGGTCATACCCTTTAGTTTAATTATTTATTAAGTTATATATATCTATTAAGAAAAAAAGAGACAACACAGCTATCTAAAAGTTTGTCTCTCCATATAATACATTTGCAATAAGATTACAATTTATTAACCCTTTACCGACATCTAAGTTAGTCATTCTTTTTAACAATTGTTGTTTATTAGAAGTAAACATATCAACAATTTCTGGGCCAGCCTCTCCTTGTGTATTTTCAACGTCAACTATTTTAATTGTTTGACCTTCCCTTTCAGTTTTAAAATTGAATTTGGTATTTGGTATACTTAATGTTGAAAAATATTCTTGGACTTTTAATTGTAATGAATTTGAAGTAACACAATGTGAATTAAAATGATTAAATGAAGGAAATTTGAAATCCAAACCAATTACATCTTTGTTTGATAAATCATCAATTATTCTACCAATTTCTTTATTTATAAACTTGATATTTTTGGTGAAAACATTATGTTTCATTAATTGATGAATTGAATTTGAACTAATATGGAAATAGTTTTCATCTTGATAATAAATATGATGTTCATCTTCAGTAGAAAAAGCTACTGTGGAGATATTCTTATTGGCAATTGTTGAATGTATCATTTTATTGATCATTTGTTGATTGTTTAAACCTTCATTTGGTCCAATTATGGTTAAATCTGGTTTAAAGTCGGGATAATAATTAGGTAATATTACATCTAATCCAATTTGTAAACTATTAAATGGATTGGAATCGACGTACCAGCAGTCTTTATCCAAGGGATCCTGACCAAATTGACTTGATTGAACAATGCCTTGAGTAGTTGATTCTGGTTGATCTTGTTCAAATTTGACTCCTTTAGCTCTTTTGGTATTAATAGATCTCAAATTGTGGAAATATGTTTGATGTACAGGTAACAAATGACCGTATTCACCACCATCTTTGGCTAGTTTGTTAGAGAACAATGGGATGTTATTCTTTTCCAAATTGTATTGATATAAAGGAGCTATTAATTTAACATTATGGTTTGCTTTTAGACTACTATATAATAGTCTAGTGTTTTTAGATACCCAACTATCAGTGGTAGTGATAAGAATATTCAATGAAGTTACAGCGGTAGTAATGAATAAAAGTAAGATCAATCTCATGTTGTCTAACTATTTGTGGGGGGAAGACTCCAGAAGTTAGCTTGTCTTGAATGAATAAATCAAATAAAAATCTATAACTAATAATAAAATAGATATTAATACAAATAATATAGAATGACAAATGAATTTGAAATAATAATAAAAGTAAAAAATGAATATAAGAACTTCTTCCTTGTTATGTATATTTATATATTCAAGGATACTAAACCCACAACGTGCACTAAATAATCATAATAAAGGAAAATGGCGTGTGACATTGTTAGCTTTTTTTTTTTTTTTTTTTTTTTTTTTACCGCTATTACTAACTGTTACTCCTACTACTACTGATACTAAGCATTTACTTAGTATTACTATTCACTGGGTGCTAAAAGCTAATTGCAAAAAATAAAAAATTAAGAGTTTTTAGTGTGGGTCGTGTAATTAACAGTAAACGTGTGCGCCATCGAATTTTTCATAACAAATAACAATAGAAGAAGAAAATACAGTTTTTGTATTTTTAAACTTCAAAATTTAAACTTAAATTTCCAGCATCCGAGGAATATTTACACTATCCAAAGGTTAATAATAACTAAATAACAACCAACTATAAATAGAGAGAATTTCTTCTTTTGATGTGGCTAATACTAGAACTTATAGTAGCAGTAGCGTGACTCTATTCTTTGATAAATCAAGTTCAAGGTATGTTTTTTTGCAACTTCTACCCACACGGGGTCTAGCACAAAAGTAGAAAACCACAGCAGCACAAAACCGAAAAACAAAAAAACGCAATATCAAACATTAGTTTGTTTGTAATAGGGCATTATCGGGAGTATACGGGGATTCAAGTTTCTTGACAATCTAATCCGATGACTTTCTAGTTTTTCCTATTTATTTCCGCTTCCAGTTATTGTCTTTATTAGCCGATCTTCTTAGTATGATTTGCTCTTGTCGTTGTTGTTGAAATTAAACACGTGGAACAACTGCAAAAAATGACAGTTGTGGATAAATTATAACTTTCAAGAAAAAAGCAATTACTGTGTTGTCTTTGGTTATTTTGATAACACTCTAACAAAACTTGCTTTGGTTTAACAATTCCTATACACCAGAAGTTCAAGAAAGCAAGTTTACCCAGATTATTGCACGGGAATTTATTACTAACAATATATACTATATTAGGTTGTGTATAATAATATATATATATATATATATTTTTTTTACTTCTTGTTTATGTTTCGTATTCACAATTTTATAAATGTTATCTATAAACTCTCCTCAACATGTTAAACATTCATAATATCAAGAATGATTTTTTGATCATCTTCATTCATCCGTCCAAAAGTAGAGTTAAACTTTTCATTATTATTCACTTGCAATTCTTGAATAAACTGTTTAACAACCGCAAAGATATTAACTGCATCCAATGGAGTGGTACTTAATGGATCTTCATAAACTTCATCTTCTTTTATATCAAAAAACCCACCAGTCTTGTGTAAATTCAAATCTACAGAATTAACAATGTTAGAATATTCTTCTCCTTCATCCTGCTCATCATACTCTTCATCTTCAAATTCACCACCTTCAGGCCACTCACCTTCTAATTGATAATTAGATCCTGATAAATCCCCAAAATTCTTTCTCTTTTTTTCCAATGTTTGTATAGCATTAGGTAATTTCTTCAACATGGAAACCAAATTATTGGAAATAGTGGCCAAAGTTTGTTGATCCAAATCTAATCTTATCAAATTCATACAGGCCAATACTGATAATTTCAAATCATAAACTCTTTCCAAATGAGGTATAATTTCAAACCATTTTTGCAAAAATGGCATCAACATTTGTGATTGTTGCAACAATGCCATAGTATTATTTGTGTCATAAATCACAGATGCAATTATAACGTTGTTGCTATTGACAACAAATGTACTCTTGACCAATTTTTTATCACCCGATTGATAATTCGATAAAACACATTCGAGGAATGATGGAATGTATCCATTGGAAGCTTCTTCTAAACTCAAAATAAATGTTTGAGCATATTCAAATGATTCAACCAAATCAGCATAACCCAAATCTTCACTTGCGCCTTTAGTAACAATTTGGAATATTTTGAAAAATAATGAACTCAATTCTGAATTGTTTTTCAAATCTTCTTTACCATAAATTAAAAAGTTTTTCAAACAAGCCAGTAATTCCTCAAAATACATCAATGCAGTTCCGTCTTCAAACGTCTTGTATAATAATTTGAAATTTTCCCACATAACTGGTGTCACTGTTCTTAATAAGAAAGTAGAATTTTCCATCAATTCCCCAACTTCCGCAAAAAATTCATCTAAATTATTAACCAACACATAATTAATCACTTGAGAAAAGAGTTCTTCCAACTTGATACAAATTTCACGAGAATTTTCAAATGACAACAACACCGTAATCATGGTATTTATAAATCCCAATGCCGCCATTGTCTTGTCTCCTTGATCATCATAATTTCCATCGAAATCATCAACATCAACTTGTGATGCCTCATTAATTTCATGAGCTAATTTCAAAAATTGTTGTACTAATTTGCCCATTAAATCAACTCCAAATGGTTGCAATTGTTCAGAAAAATTCTCCACACAATCTTGCATAACAACTGAAATGGCATCATTATCAATTTCATTAGATAAATCTAATAATTTAGACATTGTTGGCAACACAATGTTTGATAAAACTTGTTTAAATTCATCGTTCACCATAAATGCTTGGATCGATAAAGCGCTTTCAAAAAGTACTGGCAAACTTGCCTCTGAATTATCAAAGTTTCTTAAAATTCCATGAATAATTGCGCTTAAAGTTTCTTGATTATCAAAGGGAACATCACTAAATTGACTTACAACTTCAATAGTTCTAGCTTGTAAAAATTCGAATTTTGAACCAAAACATGGTACCACCAATGATGCCAACATTGGTTCAATAGTCGCATCTTTAGGTAAATTACCAGAAATAGTTCCCAAAATTCTCAACGCCCCTTCCTTTTTCTTGGCAACTTCTAATGTTTCTTCAGGTTGTTGTTGTAATTCGGTCAATTGTTGATAAATAAAAGTGGAAATACATGGCAATGTTGTTTTTGGTTTTTTGTATAATGCAGTTGCTATAAATCCCAATGCGGCATTTTCAGGACTATCATAATCATTTGTTTGATCAAAACTCAAATTAATGTATTCTTGTGGATCTTCTTCATAAATCTCCAACGTTTGATCGTCGGGACAAATTATTGGGTATACTAAATGGGTGATTAATGTTTCAAAATAAGGCTTAATATATGACCAAGTGGATTTCTCAACAATACAGTGACTCAAAAATTCCAACAATTGATATAATGCAGTAGTACTCAACCATTTTTTACCTTGACAATACTCTTCAATAATCGTCAAAAATTGAGTTATAAAATGAGGAATGAAATCATTCAAAAATAATTGATGGAACGATTTGTAATCGTATTTTCTAGTTAAATTCTTTGAGCTTGCATAACGAATAAATAATCGATAAATATTGGCAATAGCCCATTTATAACATTTGGAAATCTGCAAAAACAGTTTTTCTTGTTCCAGCATATTTGTACCTAAAACATACGATGGTGGGGCCATATTTATTACTGAACCATGAAATTGCCCCCAACTGATGACAGCATCCTTATTGCGTAAAGGTTCAGGTAAGTCGAAATAGGTGACAAACTTGTACAGCTTTAAAATCAATTTTAAAATCTCTGCTCTCAATTCAGTCATTTCATTGTTGATTATAGCTCCACCAATAGATAATAAATGTGGAAATGCTTGATCAATTATTGGGTACAATTTGTTCTTTCTATCTTCATTGCTAACCCATTTATACTTTCTGGTAATCTCAGCAAAACAGAGCATACCAGTATAAAGATAATCTTCCAGGTTGTCCTGTTGCAATAATTGACCTGTTTGGTCCAACAATCCATTCCAATTATCAAATTCCCAGAAAATTAACGACCTTAAGGCAGGAATTAATTGTTGCTTAATGTTATAATCAGCGTTGATAATAACAGGTAAAATTCTATCTTTGACAATTGGTTTTTCATCTTGATCAATTTTAAATTGACTATCTTTAATATTCCAATATCTAATTACTCTATTCTTAAAATATACTGCTGCCGCCTTTTTAGCTTGCACTGGCGATGATGATAAATCAATAACATCTAAACAAGCACCTAAAAATCCAGGAGAAACGGATAATTCTTTTAATTTTGATTCCGCCTGGTTTCTTAAGTTAAGATCAACTTGTAAAGTTCCAGCAAAACATTCCAAGATCAAGGTGCAATCCATGGTTGGTAATTGGGTGGTGTTGAGTTAAGCTTTTGGATTCTTGATTTTGTATGAAAATAATGGAAAAAAAAAAAAAATAATTAGACAGCCACTACAGCTCGTGAAAAGGAACTTTTGAATTTTTTTTTTTTAAGGTATGATGATGATGATGATGATGATGAGATTGTTTGTTTGTGTACCTTCTTTCTTTTTTATATACAGGTTAGTTTTTTTTTTGTTTCTACAGTCTGTTTTTAATTTGTGATTGGAGCACAAATTATGACGACAAGACGATGATAAAGAAAAAGATTGACAGTTATAGAATGAAGCGATGAACTGTACTCTCGTCACCGTTGTCCGCAATCCTTGTTTTTATTTATACTTTTGTGGAAAAGTTCTTCCTGCACTACTTAAAAATACACTACCAGAATCAAGAACGGTCCATTCCATGAACGAGTCTCCTTGAGTAACCAATGAATTGACACTGATATATCTTACAGATGATTTGCTTTTCATATATTATTGTCTAATTGATTTGATTCATTGATAATTGAAAAAAAAAAATTAAAATTCCATATCAGTACGCCAGCCGGGACTCGAACCCGGAGCCCTTGCTTGGGAAGCAAGAATTTTACCCTTAAACCACTGACGTCTAAACCGTGCTTCGGAGAATTCGGGTTTTCTATGTCAGCCAGTTTTCAATCAGATCTGACCTAACAACTTAACAATATATTGGATCCTCAAACCAGAATTGTGATTGCCGACTATATTAGCCGGAGTCATTGCATTGAGAAATAAAAAAAAGACTACTTATCTGCAAGTAATAGATGTACATATACTTTGATCATATATTGCTATTTACAAATTCACCTGGTGTAGTGACAGTAGCTGCACTTGTACCGTTGATAGTTGTGGATGTTGTTGGTGTTTTTTTAATAACAGGTTCTCTGGTATTTTTAGTTCTCGGCCATAACGAAGGTAGTCTTACTACCTGAAATCTTGGTTCTACACATCTTTCAATAAACCAGGTCCTTAACTGATTCTCTATCAATGAAGAAATCTTAGGAACATCCTGTAATTTTGCTCTTGATCCAATCAAAGACTTGACAATAAATTCTAATCTATAATCTGGGGAAAAAGAAAACATTAATGCAGTACCACCATCATCTTCATCTTCATCATTGTCGCTCGCACTGTCTGCACTACCATTCTCCTTACTATACCCATTCATATTACTTGCTTTATTGAAGTTCTTCAAATCAATATCTTTTGTATTTATCAAAGACACAGTTAAACAGCCAGAAAACCTCACAATTGAAACAGTCAAACTCACAGGTAAAACTGCCGTCAATGGTCTTGGTTGATTTAACAACAATTTGGTAGCTATTCCTAAAGTCAATGTATCTGATAAATCAACATCAATCTTTGCTTCCAATCTTTTCAAGTCCTCTCCATATTTTATTCGACAATTTGAAAAGATTGGGAAATCATCACCAATGTCAATTTCAGTTAAATTTATAGTATCAATAAAATCAGGTAATTTTGCATTGGTTAAAAAATTGTTTAAGGAATGGTAAATGTTATCTTTTAATAATGCCTCACTTCTTAATTGAGAAATCGTTTGAGCCACTAAAACATTGAACCAATCCAATGACTCCAGAGCATGATTATTGACATCGTAATAGGTCTTTTCCAAAATTGATGATATCTTCAGTTCATTGCTATTCAAAGATATGTCATCCTCGTTTCCATCGTCATTAGCAAATTGTCCGTTCAAATGTTGCTTCTTTTTATTACGCTTTACGATTACGCCTGTGGCACCATCAAGACCAGGTTTTGTGGGAATATGTGATGAAGAATCAGCAAAAACAAAAAACTTGACAAATACAATTATAATAAATATTACACTAATTTGTCCAATTACTAACCCTTGAGTAAAACTCCAAGTATTACCATTATTGGAAACTGGATGGTTTGCTTGTTGTTGTAACTGTTGTTCTTGGAAAAACAAGTCACGTTGTTGTTGTAGCAACTCTTCCTGTTGCAACTTCAATTGTTCAAGTAAAGATGCATGGATTTGATGACCTAGCTCTCTTGTCTCAACTATTGTTGTCGTTTCTATTAAACCCTGTGACATTGACCAGCTCGATTTGCAGTTTGTAATATCTTGAAAGGGCTACTAGAAAAGATAGTTTTTTTTTTTTTTTTTTTTTTTTTTGGGTTTTCTCATGCACTATAAGTCTCTGGGGCTAAAAATTTTGGTTTTGCACATTTATACGTCACAGGGAAATCCGGCTAGAACCAATCAATTAGACTAGACGAAATATTAAACGATTATTCAATTATGCTATATATACATATTACTAACAAGATTATTTTGTCTTTGGAGTGTTTTTAACACTGGAAGATTTTTTCAATGGTGACTTCTTTCTTGGAGTAGTTGAAACACTAGCAGCAGTTCTCTTTACCGGAGTACTAGGGGCACTACTGTTACTACCACCACTTAATCTACGACTTCTTCTGATTGGTTTGATAACAATTGGTTTGATCTCTTCTTCAGTGTCTTGTTCAGAATGATCGTCACGGTTTATCCAGTCCTTAAAATTATTCAAAATGCCTCTACGGTTCAAATCTTTATTTCTGTTACCAATATATTTTGAGGCAAAATCACTCAAAGGGGAACTCACCTTGGAAGAATTCGTTGACTCTTCATCACTACCATGGTTACTACTATTTTGACTATTAGCATCGTCAATAAATTTCTGAAAATCAAACTTTTTACCTCTCATAAATTCTCTAATCTCAAAATACAAGTCACGTGAAACATTGTTAATGTTGGTTTTATTCTTCATCCAATAAGTTCTGAAATCATTGATGTGTTTCTTGAACTCTAGTTCATTCATTTTTAACCAACTAACATTCAATTCTTTTCTAGTGGCACCCCGAGAAAAGTTTCTCATCAAATACTTATCGTAATCACGAATAATCTTAGTAATTATATCTGAAGTAGAAATACCCTCTGTTCTCTGGGTTGTTAAGAATTTCCCTTGTTCTTTTATGGGTTTATAGATGTCATCACTGTCGCCACTTGCATAGGGCAAATCGTCATGTGCAACATAATCAATTTTATGTTCTTGCAAAAACTCAGGGGTAACACACCAAGGGGCATTAGGAATAACTTCATCGACCCATTTACAATGCATCAAGGTTTCACACCGTTGTTCATCAGTTAAAACCGTCAATCCCTTACGCTTATGGGTTTCAATATCTGAAGGAATACCACAAACTAATTCAACATTAGGAAATGATTTTTTAGCTTGTTCCAATTGTTTCATATGACCCAAATGAAACAAATCAAAAACACCGTCAGCATAGATCCTAATTGGTCGATCCGTAGGAGGTAAATTAAATTTAAACCCTCTTGGTCTAAATTTCCGCAAATCAATTGGCAATTCTTCGTCCAATTTCTTTTCATTGGCTTCAAATTCCTCTTCTGCTTTTGTTTTAATTTTTCTTTTCTTATGATTTGGTTTACTTTCAATGTGATGTGTATCTTCATCAGTTATGTTATTGTTCTCATTATCACTGGAATTAATGCTTGAATCATTATCATCATTATGCTTTCTTTTTTTATTTCGTTTAAATAACGAAGAAATCGATTCCATTGATAAAGTTCTTGTGATTTTAGACGATCCATTGAGTTCTTTCTCAATTGTTTTCTTTCTAGTAAGCCTAGCCATATTTTATTTTTTCTTAAACTGAATTGGGACTTCTGTCTTTTGGCTTTTTTTTGTTATTATTTATAAAAGAAGATCATATAAAAAAAAAAAAAGTAATAAAGAAAAGGAAAAAAAAAAATATATACTACAGGGCATAGGTGTTTTCTACTTTTTTTTTTTTTGGTCGTCCTTCCCTCTTTTTCCCACCCCCCCCTTGGTCGCACTATTTTTCTTTTCTGTGTTGCTATTCTAGTTATTATCCACTATCGTGATGGAGTGGGTTTTTACTTTGGTTGTATTGGAGAAGTACGTTGTCACACACAAACTAAATTTCGTTTAGTATAGTTTTGCCAAATTTAGTTTGAACATCTTCTCAATACAAGAACTACCTACAACAGTCCACATTGTTATATATTTATGTAACAATGACTAAGATCTATTCATTATCTGATTTGAAATTTATTAAACCCAAAACATTAAAATCATGGTTCACAAATGGTTCATCTCCGCATGGCAAATTTTGTGTTGTTGATGTACGAGATTCAGATTTTGTTGGAGGTCATATCAAAGGCTGCTATCACTATCCTGCAGCCAATTTCCACTACACGTTGAATGAATTATATCAAAAAATATACCAGAATAAAATACAAGATATTGTTTTCCATTGTGCTTTATCCCAAGTAAGGGGTCCTTCAAGCACATTAAAATTCTTACGTGGAATTGATGATATAACTGATTCCAAAGTGAAAAAGTATTTAAATGGTGATAATATTCAAGTGTACGTGTTACACGGTGGCTTCACTAAATGGCAAGAAGAATATGGAAATGATAATGAAGTGACGGAGGCTTATGATCAAGAAATATGGGAGTTTGGCTCCTAGTCGTTTTTGTATATTTTGTATTTTATTTGCAAACGAAAGGGTTTGATCATCACATTTCTATTGTACAGTCGTATTACTAATATATGGTTATATTTAGATAGATATAGATATGTATATAAATATGCATAAGTGCCACGTGTGTACATGCCATGTATTATCGCAGTATTCAAATTAAGCTTGGACCATCATGATTGTTATATTGTTGCACTTGTTGTTGTTGCTGTTGTGACAGAAATGCTTGGCTGTATAGCCCAGTTTGTGCATTTTGAAAATAAAACTGTTTTTGGGCTTCTTGTTGAGTCTCCGGGAAAACTGGAATGGTGGGCAAATGCTCCAACCCACCAGCTGTAGCTTGTGGTTTCAATTGTTGATGTGGATGCTGTTGTTGGTTATGTGCATAATTATCAAATAACTGCAGTGTAGTTTGGGATACTTTAAATGGATTATTACCAGTTGCACTAGCTTGTATTTTTTGAGGCTGTTGTTGTTGTTGTTGAATTGATCCATTATCCATTGTAAATGCTGTGGTATGACTAGCAGATGCAAATCTTGTATTAGCAAATGGGTTAGTCGACTGTGCTTGTAACGGTTGCGGTTGCTGGTTCAAATTCAGTTGGCCATATGGCTGAGCAAACTGTTGTTGCGAAAGTTGATGTTGACCTGTCGCCATACTTGAAAATGGGTTTGTGTTGGACCTCTGTAACCCTATTGGTTGTTGCGGCTGTTGTGGTTGCTGTAATTGCGAAGTAGGTTGAATAAATGGGTTTGTATGCTGCGGTTGTAACTGTTGTGGTTGTGAGCCATATCCTCCAAATCCAACACCAGTAAATGTAGACTGCAAAGTTTGACCTTGAGAAATGGATGGCAATTGCGAAAACAATGCCTGTTGCTGCTGTGGGGCCTGCTGTTGTAATACTTGCTGCTGAGCCTGTTGCTGCAAAGCTTGCTGTTGTGCCTGGTCTTGTTGCAGGGGATCCACAATTCCAACAATCGGAACAAACATAGTATTCCATGGATTATAAGTCTGCTGTACAACCAATGAACTATGTCTATTCAAATCACTACTAGTGCTTTGTAATTGGTGTTTTTTCTCGGCTGATTGTTGTTGTTGTTGTTGTTGTTGTTCGGTAGATTCATTCTTACTATTCTTCTTATTAAATATAGATTGGGTTGGTTTCAGGCCGACATTCTCTTTTCCTCTTTTTTCTGCTAAATATTGTCTTCGATTAATTTCAAAGTTCGGATCATCTAAATACTCCTCTAAGGAACTCGTCAAAGCTGTAGGTGCATGTTTGATAGTTGGAACATGCAACTTGGTAGCATACTCCAAATGCTTGGCCACTCTCAAATAATCAATGACAAATTTAGTTTGATCTACAAATTTTTTGTATATCTTTAAAGATCTTTCAGCATCAACTTTTGACATTTCAAAATAATGCTCCAAGATATTTATGACACCTTCGTTCAATTCTTGGAAAAGAGCCAACAAATCATTGACCAATAATCTGAATGCAGTCAATACGATATCATTATTTATCTCATTTTCCATGAAATTGTTTTTCAATAATGAATCAATTTGTTTCTGGACGCTTTCAACTTCTCTTAACAAACCTTTGTCCACTTCAAGTAATCTCAATCTTCCACCTTGTTGATTGGTATTGTTATTTGACCTTTCATCTCTAACATAATCCACACCCGTTGATTCAAACTGTTTGACTCGAGTGTGTAAATATTTGGCATATCTGGTAATAAATTTGATATCAGAACTGAAACTATTGCTGTTTTTGATGATATTATTATTGTTCAAATTTAAAATATTTGGAGATGCTTGGTTGCTTAAATAATCTAACGTCACATTTTTATCCCCTTCTCTGATCATCAAATGAATCACAATCAAGGCTTTATAAACAACCGACCATGAACTGTCGTGTAATCGTGCTTGTAATGTTCTCATTATAGTGTTGAAGTTCTCTTTAGAAATAAGGGAATGATCCAACGATGTAGCCATTAATATGGGTTCAATATATTTCGGTTTAGGGGCTGCTACCTTCACTTTAGTAGCACCCTTGACAATCTTTTCATATGTGGTCATTGCCTAGTAATGTTGAAGAAGAAGTATTTGGATACAAAAAAATGTTACTCGGCAGATACTGATATGAAAACAAAGACTTAGAATTGATAATGCGGTATTGCGATTTCTATTAGTAGTGGTGCCTTCTAGGTGGTGATCTTTGCAAAGAGTTTTGCTATTTCTTCAATGAAGGAAGACAACAAACAGAATTGGAAAATTGCACAAGTTGTGGAAAATATTTAAGAATAATCTGTGTAGGGGGATTTTAGTATACTTTTACTCATGGGCAGTGCGCACAAATAAAACCTCCAACTCAGAAGTTTGTCGTTGTCGGCTGTTTCTCCTTGCTTTTCTTTTTTTTTTTTTTTTTTTTTCGGTTTTGTTTTTGCATGTAACGTTGCCAAAGAATATACAGTTTATCAACCACCGCCCCTACTAATAGCGGCTATACATCAACTGGTTAAAATTATGACTTGTTTCATCACAGTTACCCCTATATATTTCAAATTGTTTAATGCTAGACATACACTAGTATTATGGTTATCCACTATCGGGTATATTCGTATTCGTGCGAAAACCAATCTCGGAAAACGAATTAGATTATCAGAACTACCAATCTTTGAATCGACTTTCGTTTCTGACTGTTATCATTAGCATTTGTATAATCTATCTAGCATTGACATTTCTTAAATAGTAGAGAGATATACAAAAGTACACACATTTACTTATTGACCATTCTGTAAACGTCATCTTGAAAATCATACAAAAATGTACATATATATCGTCAAATCTAAACCAATAACCAATAGACTCTATTGACTCTAAAATCGACCTACACTTTGTATTGTCTCTAATAGATACAGCTACAATTCACCAGCCCATTCATGTGGCATGGCTCTATAAACGTAAACTTCACCTTTTGTTAAATTCTTCAAATTTATTTCACCATCAACAACGTATCGTTTACCACCCATATTTTGTTCCAAAACCATCAATTTGTCCCCCGTTTTACCAACTACTACTGAAGTATGATCTGGTGCACCTGCAGATTGGGTAACTCCTGTGCTAGCATCATAAAATGTGCAAGCGTTGAACTGTAAAATATCACCTCTTCTTACCTCATCGAGCTGCAATGAATTGTTGATGAAATAAATTCCACTACCTGTATTGGCTATCTGCAATATCGGATAACCATGAATGACATAGTTAGATACAAATGCATGATTTCCGCATCCTTTTTGTAATGCTTCTTTGGCCAAATCCCAACACTCACCTCGGCCGACGGTCTTGCCTCTGTGATGTTCACACCAGGATGCAATGTACTCCCCAAACCTTTGATGATTAGCAATGAGCTCTTGCTTGGAAGGAATTGAATCGATTGGAGAAGGGATATATTTCTCAATAACCACATTTACATTACTAATGTCCTTGTTGCTGTACTCAAATTTATAGGTAATAATGGATAGGTCCTTAAGCCTTACAGTTAAATTTGTAGTACTTTTTCCGTAAGAGCTTGATGATGTCGTATACGAAAACTTGTGATTGGTTCCATCAAATACTTTAGGTAACTGCAAAGTTCCATTGGTTTTGGCATACCAACCACTTGATAACTCTAAATCTAAATTTGGAGGACCGGATTGCTTTGGTGGTGGTGGTGGTGGTGCCGGAGCTCTGTTATAGTTCCTTACTGGAGGAACTGGTGGTGGCGAAGGGGATTTTTGGGGTGTAGAGATACGACGCGGGGGTGGCGGTGGTTTAGTGTTTGTTGTTATTGGTGAAATAGTTTCCAGTTGTTCGTGTTTCTTAGTAAGTGACTCGGGTTTCGCTTTTGGTACTGGTTTTGGTTTAGGTGCCTCAGTTGCAGTTTGGTTAATATTCATTTTTTGAAAAATACTGTTTAATTCACTCAGGACTGCACTTTGTGAGTTTGAAGATTTTGAATTTGTTTGGTTTGGTTTACTGAATGCCTTGTCAAATTCTGAATATACCGGAGGCGCATTTGTAGATCCATCCAATGTTGAAGGCTTTTTCAAAGGTTTAGGTGGAGGAGGTTTTTTATTAGAAAGTCCAGTGGCATCGGGTATAGCTCGTTGTGGCATTCCAGAAGGAGTCTGATTCTGTGGACGAGGAGGTTTCGGGGGGTTTGTATATTCCTCGTCTTCAACTGGTCTAGGAGGTTTTGGAGGGTTCGTGTATTCTTCGTCTTCAACTGGTCTAGGAGGTTTTGGGGGATTTGTATATTCCTCGTCTTCAACTGGTCTAGGAGGTTTTGGAGGGTTGGAGTATTTTTCCTCATTTCGAGCTGATAGAATGCTATTAGTGGAATTTGAGTTATATCCTGGTGTGTGAGTAGACGTACTTGGTGAATCACTATGAAGTTTCTTTGGTTTGGGTGGCTTTTGTTTCAAAGGTATATTAGAGTGAGCAGAACTTGTTCTACTTGGTAACGATGGTGGTTTCAGCAGACTATCATTATAACCTGATTGACGCTCGGTTTCCTTGAAATGTTTCACCGAAGATAATCCAATATCGATATTTGAGCCCTGTCCTTGCGTCAATGGAGTCAGAACGTTCTTTAATTCTGTGGTTGAATTGTTAGCTAAGATTTTAGGTTTGATCGGTTGTTGATCATGCCTTCTCGGTGGTGGCGCAAACGATCCAGGGTCGGGCAAAGCTGGCTTAGGTTTCGGTTGTTCGTGTTCGTTTGTAAAACTCCCTTGTCCCACACTTTGCAGAGACGTCGAACTTACCACACTTGAAACTGATGTTCTTGATGGAAGTGATGGAGGAATATTACTTTTTTGGGACACTTGTGCGGGCAATGGCGCATGAACCACGTTCCCTGACTGGTGCTGCAACGGTGGAAACTCTGGTGCTGCAATTGATTGTCTCAGCATACCATTATACTGTTGTTGTGAGTTCTGAATCGTATTACTTGTGTTTAATGACGTCGTTTGAGGCTGAACACCAAAACTACTTTGATTAGCTGGCGTACAACTAGTAGTAGGTGGAGTCGGAGGAGCTACTCTCAGATATTCACTTCCCGCGGGAAATCCCTGTGTCTCACCGGTAGAACTAACCAGATATACTGGAGGTGGCTCCTGGTAAGTACTGCTTGTTTGAATTTCATTCGAAGGCTGGTACTGTTGTTGGTTTGCAGGATACGAACCTTGATTGTATGTAGGGGAAGGCGCAGGCGCAGGCGCAGAATATTGAGAAACTTCACCTCTCTTGGGAACACTAAAAGTGGCCACATTTCTTTTTGGTGGAGGTTGATACGAATTCAATTTGTCCTTTGAAGGCAAAGGACTTGGGTTATAAGGGGCGTATGTCTCACCACTTTTCGACTCTTTTTCAATTGGATCATGATATTCAATACCCTTCCGTTTGGCCTCATTCTTTTTGTAGGTTCTATAGCCTGCCTGTCCCACTGCCTTTGTGCCACTGGTAATTCCCTTCACAGTTGATTTACCAGCTGATTTAATTGACTCTTTGTTGTTGTCCCAAAATGACATTAGTGATTTGTGTGCCAAAGAAAAAATAGAGTTGTCAAGAACTAAATTGTTCGCATAAGGTTCCTAGTGTACAGTCTTTACATTTTGTTATTATGTGAGAGATTTATGAGAGTATTTTTTTTTTTTTTTTTTTTCGTTCTTTTCAACTCTAATTTCAATTTACAGTTATTGTTTCTACTTTGTTGTCAGACTTCTAAACATCCTATTTGATCAATTTTGCTATCTTTTATTTTTGCTATTGCTATTTTCATGCTGTCGATTGATGAATATGTTGATTTTGCATTAAATAATGGAAAACTGATAATCTTGTTCAAGTTATTATTGGTGTACGTTTATTACGAAGATAGACAATAGACATTGTGATAAACTTGCTTACTAACGACAGTTTCAAGTATCTTCACCAGGAAATACTCGAGTGTTCCGTATTGCATGCTTTTGGCTAGTTTATTATTTGCTTTCATGTACAAATTTTCGGTGTATTATAATTTGCCTAAAACATGGAAGAAAATATCAAGTTCGGATATTGCACTAGTCACAGGTGGATCCAATGGCTTGGGCTTAGCACTTGTTGAAGAGCTTTTAAGGAAAGGCGCATTGGTATACATTTTTGATGTTAGTAAGCCCAAGTTGCTGCACGATAATCTTGTCTATGTACACTGTGATCTTAATGACGAACAAAGTGTTAACACTGAATTAAAGAAGTTGATAGATGAATTAAATTCCAGAAATACATGGATTACTATTTTGATCAACAATGCCGGTATTAGAGACAACAAATCATTAATAAACTTGAGTTGCGACAGGGTGAGAACAATGTTCAATATAAACACATTACTGCCAATTTGGATTCTACAAAAGGTGATCAGTAATCACATTGACAATGTATTGTCGGTTTATCCCGAGGGTCAGTTGTTTGTTGTTACTGTGTCTTCTATATTGGGGACTTTAGCACCCAAGAATCTATCGGTGTATTCCGCCACCAAAGCTGCCTCTATACTGATACACGAGGCGTTACACCAAGAGTTGAAAGAGTACCTGAACAACATCAGATTGTTGTTAGTCACTACCGGCCAAATGTCTACAGCCATGTTTAAAGATGTGGAGCCATCAAAGCTATTTTTTGCCCCTATAGTCAACCACATTCAGTTAGCAAAAGTGATTGTTGATAAGATAAATGTTGGCTACGTAGGATGCATATCAAAACCGTTTTATGCAAACTTTTTGCCGGGGGTCCGAACGGTTCCTCAGTGTATACAAGACTTTTGCAGATACATTTCTGAAATGGACAATAAAATCAAAGAATAGGACACGAAAATTTTATATTTATTCACTTTTTTTATTTAACTTGTTTAATTCGTTTTCGACTAATTCTGTAAATGCATCTCTATTGAAGAACCCCACAACATCAAAGAATTTATTAAAGCTCAATGCTGCATGAACTGATCTATCATTCAAAGTGATTGTAACATTGTAGATAGGATCCAATTTATTAGACGAAGTTGCTATAGCTAACTTGTTGCCTTTGTTATCGTAGCCAATGTATTTAACATTTTTGTTGAAATGATTGATCAAGTACAAAATGCCACTGATTATGCCATATAAAACACAGGCAATAACAGTAATATTGTAACTATCTTTCCATGTATATTTTTTATCGACCAAGAATAGTAATCCGGCTATTACCACTGTGGATAACCCCAACCCTAACTTCAAATCAATTAATGTGAATGACTCATTGTAGCCAAGTTGTTGAAAAACCAAACCCAAATTATCATCGGTCGTTTGACGTAAGTCATTGACTGAGTTCAAATTGGTCTTTTTTAATTGGGACATTGATGGAGACTGGTATGTGTGTTAACAGTTTGGTTAGTTGTTATCAGGCAAAAAATTGACGTGTTCGCAAAAGTTGTGAAAAAAAAAAAAAATCATCCAAACCAAAAAAAAAACAAAGATCCCACAAACGACATATCTTGAAATGTCGTTGATAAAGACAAGACTAACACTTCCTCACCCATAAATGTATTTCAGGTTGACAGAACCCTAAACCAAGCTAAATCAAAGCAATAGATAATAATCTGAGAATTCTACAGTCTAATCTTATGGTGTAATGTAAATTAGAACTACAAGTGACACCATAAGATATAGATTAACAAATTGCTAGTACAATTTTGCTTGACTCATGTAAAAGAGTGCCTTAAAAATACTACTCCAGAACTATAAATTGGTTGTTGATCTTATCTCAAATGTATATTATAGAACCCCGCTTACAAATAATCACCATTTACTTCTAGAATTTTGTCTAAACATATAGTTAATTCTTTCTGCAATCTTTCGTTGTTTTCATCAAACGTCAATCCTCTTTGATAATCACTTCTGGCTGCTTCATAATTGCCTAAAAAGTAATTTGCAACGCCCCTTCTTAAAAAGTTATCTGGAGTATTTAATTGCATATTAAGCAAAAAGTCAGCATCATTGAAAGCCTTCACATAGTCCTTGGTTCTTAAATAAGCATCAGTTCTGCTCATCAAAAACAATGATAATTCCTGTATTGTTCCTTGAAAACTTTCAAACTTTGGTCTTCTATTAATCATCTCAATACCAATGGTAAATTGTCTAGCACTCTCTTCAAACTTGCCAATTTTGAACGATTGCACACCCCCTTCGTACATTTTTCTTATCATCTTAGATAAATCCTTATTAAAATTATCAGGTGTGGGAGCTGGTGGTACATCACTTCCTTGGTTTATTATTTCTTGAGTTAATGTATTGAGTTGATCAATTTCTAATTTTAAGGCAGAAAGGTCTGTTCCAGATTGTGTTCCCTTGGGCAAAGACAATTTCTTAGTCTTACTATCGTAATTAACTGCAACTTCTGTCATTTGATAAATGTTGAGAACAGACTATGGGATGATGGATGTGGGTGTTGAAAAGAAAGACTCAGTTGTAAAGTTTTCAGTATTTTTTTTTTTTTTTTCGTTTAGAGAGCTTTCTTTTTCGTGTCCTTTTCTACTGGTGTTTTTCCGGTTTTCTTACTCTTTTTTTTTTTTTTTCTGTATGCGGGAATTGGATATGGCGGCAAAATAGAGGAACACATTTTGTTTGTTTATGTGTTGCTTTGCTACTAGAGTGGAATTTTTCATTATATGAATCCAAATTACATCCAATACCTATTATCTATAGACTGCTTATGTTTATCTATTAGTCTGTCTAAAAAATCTGATATCACAACTCCAAATGGAAAACAGAGCAATACATACTTCTCCAACAAGATGGTTGCATCACTATTCATCAACCACAGACAGTACAAACTCACCGTTGAGAAAGGCCGATACAAGATGGCTAAACAAAACTTATTTCCCAAAACAATCTACCAAACTTGGTTACTTTGAGGAGAAGCATGTGATGACACAAGGTAAGCTGTCAATGTTCTCGCGATTACTATCGAAGTTTAGAAATATAAGTAAAAAAGAAATCACATCTCCAAACAATCGGTCACTGTCTATTTTGTCAGAGAAAATTCACAAGAGCCATTCCGTAAGTGCGTTTTTCCCATCCACAACTTCTAAGGAGACGCCATATGAGAACATATTTTCACCACTTGTTGATAAACCCATGGATACCATCGATACAATTCAGGAAAATGATTGTACAATGGCATTTATCAAACATGATTGTCGTACAGAATCAAATTTCTTCAGTAGCGACTTCTTCAGAGACAGTGTCAGACCAGTCATTGATTACGATGAAAGTGAAATTACAGATTAATGCTGTATCGGCGCTACCAATTAGATAATAGTTGATTTCCCGTTATCATTCTATACAAAACATAGATGTTGAGCTGCATTATGGCTAAGTATTTTGTATCATAATAATATGATTTAAAAACTAGTTTTTTAAATTGGTTGCTCGTTTGCGCTTTTGATGTGTCCTATTCAAATACAATGATGATAAACTGTGTTGACTCATATTGTTTTTTTCTCCAAGAAAAGTTTGTTATCGTAGTTGACCCAAAAAAAAAAAATGTGGGAAAAAAAACCCCATCCACTTTGCAGAAATTCTGACTCAAATTTCATAGATACTCTTTCTTTCTTTTTTTTTTTTTTTTTTTTTTTTTTCAGTTAGCTACAACAATTCTTTCTTCGTTGCAATGTTTGATATCAGCGCTATTATTCGCCCAAATATTTTAACCTTAGAACCCTATCGGTGCGCCAGGGATGATTTCAAGACCGGGATTTTGTTAGATGCAAATGAAAATACCCATGGACCAGCTCTTCCATCCCCAGATGAAAAAGAGGCTGCATTAGAATTGAATAGATATCCAGATCCTCATCAACATGAATTGAAACAACAAATTATTCTGTTTAGAGAACAGAACCCAAACAAGTATGCAACAGAAAAATTATCAATTGAAAACTTGTGTCTTGGTGTTGGATCAGATGAAAGCATAGACATGTTATTGCGTTGTGTCTGCGTTCCAGGAAAAGACAAGATGTTAATTTGCCCTCCAACATATGGAATGTACTCTATTTGTGCCACTGTTAATGATGTTGCCATAGAAAAGGTTCCGTTAACGATTCCAGACTTTCAAATTGATGTTGATGGGATACTTGCTAAAGTGAAATCAGATCCCAGTATCAAACTCTTGTATTTGACATCGCCTGGGAACCCTACAGGAAAGTTGATTAATGTGGAGGATATAATAAAGTTGGTACAGGAGCTGCTCAAAGTTTGGCAAGGTTTAATTGTTGTTGATGAAGCATACATTGACTTTACTAAACCTGGCTCTTCTATGAGCACATTGGTTAACCAATATCCGAATTTGGTCGTATTGCAAACGTTATCGAAATCGTTTGGCTTGGCAGGAATCAGGTTGGGTATCACTTTTAGTTGCAAAAAGTTAAGTTGGTACCTTAATGCTATGAAGTACCCTTACAATATATCATCGTTGACCTCAAACGTTGCAATAAAAGCTACGAATGAGGGATTGAATATTATGGAGAATTATGTTTCAAAAATCGTGGAACAAAGAGAATTGGTGTTAGAAAAATTATTGAGTTTAAAATACGTTGGTAGAAATATCGGTGGATTGGATTCAAATTTCATATTGATCGAAATTTTAGATAAAAACGGTAAACCATCAAATGAAGTTGCCAAAAAATTGTATAACGTATTGGCTACAGACAACTCGGTGGTGGTGAGATATAGAGGTTCTGAATTGAATTGCGTTGGAGGTTTAAGAATCTCCATCGGAACTGCAGAAGAAAACAAACAGTTGTTAACTAAATTTGAATCTGTTTTGAACGAAATCAATAAGTAACTGAATACAGAAGTTATTCTTTTATTTGTTTTTGGTAGGGGTGTATTAATTTATTATATAGACGAAGACATATGAATACGTAGAGTAGTGCGGGTCGCACAATTTATTTAGCTACTACCAATTAGTTTGTTTAATCGCACTGAATCATTTACAGGACTGTTGTTTTTTTTTTTTTGTTCACTGGATTTTTCAAAACACTCAATAGAAGGAGAAAAAAAAAATTTTTTTTTTACACCATTTCACTGGTTCTATCTATTAACATCAACCAGATAGCTATAGAAACCTACAATGGCAAGACAAAATTTTGTGGGAGTAGTCATTTCCCAAGGGAAAATGACAAAGACAGTCAAAGTCCGTGTTCAAGGAAGAGTGTACGATAAGCGTGTTGACAAAGAGATTCTTACCAGAAAGGATTACTTGGTTCATGATGAAGGTAGCATTTGTAAAGAAGGTGACATTGTCCGTATTGAAAGTATACCAAAGATTTCAAAACGAAAAGCATTTGCCATTGCCGAAATCAAAGTGAATAAAGGTCAGCAATTCGCAGCCTATGAAGAAATGGCCAAGAAACAAGTTAAACTCGAAGAAGAAAAAGAAGCAAAGAACTTCATTGAACATAGAGACAAATTCAGCAAAATCATAACTCAATTAGATGATTTGAAAAGGATGGATAGGTTGACTCATGAGATTACCAGTAACTTAGAGGATGACCACACCAAACTAATTGAAGAGATTAATCAAATAAAAGAAAAATACAACATAAAATCATGGCCAACGACAGAGTCTACAGTTGATCTCGCCTTGAACGAACCAGCATTTTCCGATGAAAAAGAAAAGAGATTATACTTTATACAATACATCTTAAATGAATTGATGAACAATGTCAAGTATGATGAAATAAGAAAGTCTATTGTTGAAAACAAGTTAAAGAAGTCAATTGAAAAAGTTAGCAAGTCTATACAAAAGAATGTTGTCAGAAGGTACATGTTGGACACAAGAAATGAATGTCCGGTTCCATTGCCTTAGTAAGTTTTGCAGATTTAGTTCAAGTTGTTTTGTACATAGTCCCGTCCGTTTTTTTTTTTTCTCTTTCTAGAGTTCTAGCTCATTGAGAATATACATTTCTAGACCAGACAAAAACGTTGTAAAAAAAAAAAGGAATAAAAAAATCCAAACAAATCCGATAACACTTCATGCCCCATTATTTAGCGATTATCAGGGTCTGATAATCAATAGTCGTTAAGAATGGGTTTTCGTGCACCTATGAATGGTTTAGCCAAGAACTCAAAATCTTCAGCTTTTGCATCATTTGATTCTGTATCTGTCATGCATATAGTAAACAAAGCAAAAGATAAGATAGTACCCGATCCACAGTTCCATAAGAGCATTACAGATCAAGGAATTCGACATTATCAAGAAAAGCTATCTCCACTATTTCAAAATTCTTATCATGGTGTAAGCTCAAACACCAATGAGCAAGATTCTCCCTATATGAAATCACCGGTGACATTGCAGCATGCGTTGAATGTACGTTTGGAAAGTATACTCAATTTAAATGTTCGACCGGGGGAGCCATACTTTGTATTATGGTTCTTAATTTCTAGTTATTTTCCATTGATTGCCGCATGTCTAGGGCCCTTGGCAAACATGATATCGATCGTCGCCTTAGTTGAGCATTGGAAATTAGATATTATTACGAACAAAAAAGTCCCTGACATACCAAAGGTAGTTGTAATGAATGCAATTTCATTAGCGTTGGGCTTGATCGGCAATGTTTCGTTGTTGATGAACTTTTCGCGATCAGTCAAGTATTTGGTCAGTCAATCGGTTTCTATAATTGCATGGCTTTGCGCCAGTGCCTTGCTTGCAGCAGCACTTTTGGTGACAAATAGAGAATTTGGTGGCGAGAATCCAAAGTATGTTCCCTCAGAAGGTTTTTATTTTGCGGCATTCACATCTGGTAATTATTTTGTATGTATGCTTATTTTGGTAATCAATTTCATGGGATTTAGTTTGAAGAAATATCCCCCCACATTTAATCTAGATCAAAAGCAGAGAACATTGATGTTATTCACGATTTTGTTTTCTAGTTGGACAATAATAGGAGCTTTCACTATGGGATCTTTGATAGATGATATAAGTTATGGTTCAGCATTGTATTACTGCATTGTTTCTTTTTTAACTATTGGGTTGGGTGATATTTTACCTAAAACTTCCGGTGCCAAGGTTGCTGTCTTGGTGTTCTCTTTAGGGGGCGTGTTGATAATGGGGTTGATTGTTGCTACTCTTCGTCTGGTTATACTATCTTCTGCAGCTCCAGCTATCTTTTGGAACGATGTGGAAAAGGCCAGAACAGCCCTATTGGCCCAATTGGAAAGAGAAAACAGAGAGCTAACACTGGAAGAAAGTTTCCATGAAATGAGGGTACTAAGACGTAAAGTGAAATCCAGACACAAGAAGGTATCGTTAGTATTGACTATTACAGTATTCATGATATTTTGGCTTATTGGGGCGCTAATATTTCAAAGAATTGAGAAATGGTCGTATTTCAACGCCATGTATTTCTGCTTTTTGTGTTTGATCACCATTGGCTATGGTGATTATGCACCCAAGACCAGTCTCGGACGTGTCTTTTTTGTTTCATGGGCTGTAGGGGCCGTCCCTTTGATGACCATCTTAGTCTCAAATGTTGGTGATGCATTATATGACATTTTCAACGACATAAGTGCCTGGTTTTCTACCTGGATGTTTTCCACAAAAGAAGAATACACAGATTTGAAAAGGAGGAAAAAGAGGTTGCAGGAGGATCAAGAGGACCAGCTTACAGTAAACTCTGAGGCAGTTCGCAGTAGCGAGCTTGATGAAGATTTGGATCTTGCAAAAATGGAACGTGAAGCCAGCCTTGAAGCAAGTGATGGTGACTCCAATGGTAATATTAGGACCGTTAGCAATAACGAGGAAGATATTCTGAATGAGGATAATGATACTTGCATTACAAACGCAAGTGGCTCCAATATGCAACAAGACAAAGAGAATAATTCTTGTTCGGAAAGGTCTGTTTCTAAATCAGGAAAACAAGATTTCAACATTGAAAGAATACGGCAAAAGATTGCTTCTAAGAAACAAGTACATGAAATGCTAATAGATTATTTGGAAAAAATGAAACCTTTGATTGGGGACAGTATTGAATCACCAAACAGAAAGTATAGCTATAAGCAATGGAAAGGAGCATATGATGGGTTCTGGTTGAGTGAATCGTCGCCTTTGAGATTGCCTTTAAAAGAGCCCAATTATTTAATTTTGAAAATTTATTTTGAAATTGAAATGATGTTGCGAGGTTTGGTCGACAAGGAGATAGAAGACTTAAAAGCGATGACTATACAGGATGTGCCTAATGGATCTTCTCCAAGTGCTTCAACTGATAGAAATATTGCAAGAACAATAAAGTTTGACGACGATAAATGAACGGCAAGCTGTATTCATTTAAATAGACTGTATTATTTATCTATTTTTTTTAAAGTGTATAATTACTTGTTTGATCAACTACAGTGCAGGGGAAGAAAACTCTGCATACTTTTCTAAAATGATCGTCTCAAATATTGATGTTGTGACCTTGAAATTATACTAACTTTTTTTTAAAAGAAGTGTTTTAGTGTATGTAATTGAGAAAATGATTAGATAATGAAAATCTGGGCGTGGACGTCTCGCCAGAATAAAAAGAGTTTTTCTTTTTTTCTTTTATCAACACTACAATACAACCCAACATTTGATTACTGTTTAACTAGTGTCAAGTGTGTGAAACCATTTAACTGTTTCCCGCATATACGATGTCTACAGATAGCGCAGGCAACCTTACCACAAATAATACACATGACCCAACTATTTTTCAAATCAAAGGGTTACTTAAAGTCAAGCTTTCGCAATTAAAGTATTTCACTTTTACAGTTATTGGCATAGCATTGCTATGGCCATGGAATTGTTTTCTATCTGCTTCAGCCTATTATGGTGAAAGGTTTATAAACTCACCTTCTTTGGTTAAAGTTTATTCCTCGACTATGATGAGTGTTTCCACAATTACCTCGACGGCATACAATTTTTACTTGTCCCAACGCCAGACAAATGTCAATTACAATTTCAGAGTGCAAGTTGGATTTTACATTACGATATTTGTGTTTTTATTTATGGCGGTTTCATGTGTAGCCGACTGGATTATTGATATGAACGACGTAGCATTTTTCATTGCTTTAATGTTTATGGTGTTGTTGTCAGCCATGGCCACATGTTTAGCTCAAAATGGTACCATGGCTATAGTCAACGTTCTAGGTGGTATCTATGCCAATGCGGTAATGGTGGGTCAAGCTGTTGCTGGGGTTTTACCGGCGTGTGCTTTGATTATATCAATATTATTAGTTGGTGACAAAGCGTCAGATCAGCATCATCGTGTTGAAAAGAACTACGGAGTATTTGTGTACTACATCACCGCTAGTTTAGTTTGTATTGTTTCTTTGTTGCTACTATATTTGGTCACCTACCACAAGAATGAAATTGGTTACCAAAGACTCGATCAATTAGTAGAAGAAGACGATTCTGGTGCAGTTGAAGAGCAAGAGACGGTCGACCCAATACACACACAGAAGAAGTTTGTACCGTTTACGGTTTTATGGGGCAAATTAAACCTTATTGTAATGACTATTTTTTTTACGTTCGGGGTAACCTTGATATTTCCTGTCTTTGCATCCGTGGTAGAATCCGTGCATACCGATTCTCAGTCAAGATTTCTTAATAAGAACATATACATACCGTTCATATACTTGGTTTGGAACCTTGGTGATTTGCTAGGTAGAGTTCTTTGTGGCTACCCAAGACTACATATGTTGATTGAAAGTCCAAAATCTCAACTAGTTTACGCTTTATCACGGTTGATATTTATCCCCTTGTTTTTGACATGTAATATACACCCAGGCCGGTCCGAACCATACATCAAGTCAGACTTATGGTACATTGGTTTACAGTTGCTTTTTGGGATATCAAATGGTCAATTGTGTACCTCAGCGTTTATGATTGTTGGTGACTATTGTGATACTGACGATGAAAAAGAGGCTGCTGGTGGGTTTACAACCGTGTTCTTAAGCACTGGCTTAGCGGTCGGCAGTGTATTGAGCTATTTATTAGTGTTTGTAGTAAACTAAATATCATATCCTCTAGCTATGCCTTTTCTCCCGTCTTCGACCAATGCTCCTGCAGCATTCTCGTCCTCAGTGTAATCACTTCCCAAACCTGTCCAGTGCCTATTTTGCAAATGAATAGCAGATGTGCTGACCGTTCCCTTGATGGCTACGGCATTTGAAAACCTCTTGACCAATTGACTGTCGTTGTCGTTGTCGTTGTCATGGCTTTGATCATTAGACTTGACCATAAGGTGGTTTATCTGTCTCAATGGTCTCGACGTACTGACATATCTCCCAGTCACAGGATCAAACACTGGTGGCAAGTCTTCGTCCGAGTCCGCATCTTGATTCGGTTGAATAACCTCGTTGCCATACTCCTTCAACACACTTTTGTAATCAACCACCCATTTGCCAGTCCACGATAGCTCGTCGCTCAACCCAAGCAACAACTCATAGGGTGTGACAATTGGTCTGTAGTATTCGTTCAATTGGTCGATTATGATTCCCTGGTGGTCACACCCCAAAATACACCAGATATCAACACTCTCAAAATTTGCCAACTTGGCAACATTGGGTTTCCCAACAACAAATATATAGTGTTTTTTCCCCGCCTCTCTGATTTTCTCTTTGATTGTGTTCAACAAGATCTTGGTATTTGCTAGCGAAAGCGTGTTAACCAAAATACCCACTGTTCCGGCCATTCTAGCTTGGTGGACATATTTGTATCTCCGCATTAAATTAGGAAACGGCCCAGTAGAGATGGTGCCACTAATCGGGTCGTACGTGGTGACAGACGCAAAGTTTGTCGCCAATTGTAGCAATCGTGGTGACTCGGGACTGGTTACGTGAAACAACTCATATTCTGCAAAATCAACTTCCTCAATGTTGAAAACTCGGTTGAATTTCCTGTACCCTGTTGCTGGCGGCGTGTATCCTATTATTCTGCCTCTCGAAGTTTTTGGTAAGTTGGCAATCAAAATATCGTAATCTGGCAATTCCTTTGCTATCTCAGGCAATAAATATGTGTGTGGGGCATCAGACATGAGAACTACTTTCTGTTCAGGACTGTATGCTAAGCTAATCTGCTTCACTATTGCCTCAACATCGAGTGTGGGTCTGCCCAATACAAACACTGCTTGTAGTTTATCAATCTCGTTTAGACATGCATCCCCAAAATGCACCACCAAATCACTTTTGACATGCTCAGCTGCTACTTCATCCACACAACACGCTGAATAAGACGTGTCTGCCAATATCCAGATCCTTTGAGTAGCATTGGGTTCGCATGTGTCTTGACAACAGTCTGAGTTGTGCAAACTATTTTGGGGAGCAATATTCAATTCTCGTTGAAGCTCGTGCACTATGGTGGCAGAGTCGCAGATTAGTTCATCTGGAAACTGCAAAGTAATTCGTTTATATTTGAACTCGTTGTTTTCCTTTTGGCTTAGATATTGGATCAATTCTGACAACGAATAGTAGTTCCATATTTTGGATTTAATCTCGCTTGTGTCCAGTGGGTTTTTCAAATTCAAGTGCTTTCTTTCTTTGGTGGTAGATTTCACTTTGTCATAGGTAAATGTGCCATCATCTTGTGCAGTAGACAATGATGGTGCTATTACAGTGTCTGATGACATAATGGTGGGAGATGATTTGATGGAGACCTTTTTTTTTTTTTTTTGCAGATTTCTTGAGGTGTGAGATTTTTTTTTTTTTGTTTTTGTATCTTTGATGGTGATGCGATGCGCGGGAACTATCATATCGTTCAAGCTGAACCCGGGAACCACACTTTTATTAAGCAAACCATCCATCGACTGAATTTTATTGACATGAAAGAGAAGAAAACAAACACTACAACTGCTCATCTTACACCCAAACCAACTTGTTGTTAGCTTTTATCATTTCGAATATTATACGTTTATAATTGTCTATATCTATAATTCCTTGAATTCCTCTATTCATAAGAAACGCCACTCTTCACTCTAACAAATCTATGAGCTTACCTAAAGATTCGACAAAGTACAGTGGAACCAAACTTTCGCTATCTTTATATTCATGGCGATTTTTTAAAAAATGATTCAAGTCTTTCTTTTTTGTACCTCCAGATAACACCAACAATGTACCACCATTTTCATCTTCACTACCTAGATTCCCATCGTTACCAAATTTGATGTCAGTGTACAAAGTATCTCCCACCATTAATGTTTTGGACCTATCAAACTTTTGATCTTCCAAAATTATATCCAAAAACTGTTTACTTGGCTTCCCCACATTAATAAAGTCTCTATTTGAAGTATATGACATGTAGTTGACTATACTACCACCAGCAGGTAATATCAACCCTTTTGGTCCTGGATAAGTTCTATCAATATTGCATCCAATAAATGGCAATGATTTATGATCATGTAGTAAATACTGCAATGTCAGGGCTATTCTCATATAATTGAATTCCTTTGTTGATCCAACAACAATGGCTTTTACCTCAGGATCCACTGACAATATAGGACTTTGATGATCAAAAGCTTTATCTAGTAATTCATCGTTACCGCCCAATGGAAAATACCCCATTTCACGTAATTCATCGACAATTCCTTCATGTCCCAAAACCCAAACTTTGGATCCTTTAGGAATGTTTAATTTTTGTAATTCTAAAGCTGCAGAATAACATGTTGGGTAAAGTATTTCTTTGGTGACGTTGGGGATATTTAAATTTTCAAACTTTTTAAGGTATGAATTACGTGATTTTGATGAATTGTTACTGACAAATGCAAATCTCTTGTTGTTTTTCGTTAACCACTCAAGAAACTTTGCTACCCCAGGAATCAAATCTTCATCTAACCAGATAACTCCATCGCAATCGAATAAAAAATTGTCGTATTTCGATAAAATACGTTCTGCCTCCTGTTTGGAGGAAATATGTTGAGGATTAGGTTTAATTGTCATTAATAACAAATGTATATATAGTTATGTGATTGGGAAATAGTAAAAAAATCAAATGGAAATATGTTTCTTGATATGTTTTTCATGATGAGTCAGACCGTTCACAAACTAAAAGAGTGAGGGAAAAAAAGAAGTGGACAAATAAACGTTGAAATTGTAGTCACGTGAATAATCTTTATATCTGGGACTATCAAAACAGTTTTCCCTTAACCTTTTTTTTCCAACCCAATGATTAAGGATTATAATGAAGTTACTTTGAATGTATTTGGTGATTATACTTTACGATACAAGTTGCCCTGATTATGGAAAACTTTGGGTGTCAATAATTCTAGTGTCTTTTCATGCTGTGTAAGTTTCAACTTGAAACTAACCGAAATGCTTAGCTTAATTCACTTGTACCAAAACTTTTGTTTCCCCAACCAGAATCTATTTTTTTCATCACGAACAATTTTCAAAGTTATCGCCGCACCGCCTTGTTTATTCTCGCGTGTCCAATTTATTTCAATCTATTTTTTGTCATAGTTTCAGCAGATTTCATCTTATGGAACTAGATATATATATGTCCCTTTAACCTCGTCAATTTCTTGAAAATTTGCTTTTTTTTTTCTTGTCATAGAACGGTGTTGTTTAATAACTTGAGATGTTTAGACTGATGTCAAGAATAACACGATCTTGTCAATCGTACCCTCGACATCCACATTTGCGACTTTTTCATAGTCCGACAAGATTGAAGTTTAACCAAATTGTTGATAATTTTTTACAAGATTTAAAGCAAGACGAGCAGGAGAATTCAGGTGGGGATAAAAACAACGGTAAAAAGTCAGGATCAGGAAAGGGAGCTAATGATCGATTTGAAAAATTCAAAACTTTTTTATTGAAATGTTTTGAAACAATAGGTATCACGTTATCATCGGTCGGTGTATTAGGATTATCTGGGTTTTTATACCATCGTTATTACAACATTCATGTATTGAAGAAAATGAACGATGCATTTGAAGTCGGTGACCCTTCAGCTCAATTGAAAATGCATACACGAACTCATGACGATTCGTTGGATAATGAAATCAATGCTCATTGGGTTGATCGACCGCAACAGAAACTATTAAACGATATTATTGCTGGTGATATAATTGGACGTTATTTCTTAATTATTGGAGAAAAGGGAACTGGTAAGACGTCATTAATTTTAGAGTCCATGAAACGAGTTAATGGGTTTAATGTTTGTATATTTGATGCCCATGCTGATCCGGAAATCTTTAGAATACGATTAGGTAAAGCATTGAACTTTACTTTCAATGAAGATTACATTGGGTCATTGTTTTCTATTAGAGGACCCAGAGACACTACTGCGTTGTTGGATATTGAGAGAGCTTTTAGTAAATTGGAAGAATTGGCTATCAAAAGAGTTAATAAAGTCCATAAACCTTTGATAATGATTATAAATAATGCTCATTTGATTAAAGAAAATGAAGAAGGTGTTAAATTATTAGAACTATTACAACAAAAGGCAGAATCATTGAGTGGATCAGGATTGTTAACCATGATTTTCAACAGTGATGATTATTGGGTTTATGAGAAATTGAAACAATTGGGCACTCGACTTGAATTAATCAATGTCAGAGATTTTAATCGTATCGAAACTATAAACGCCTTGAAGTTTGTCCGTCATCGTTATTTCCCCAAATTAGAGAAATTGGATGACGGCTTATGCAATGCCGTGTATGATTTGATTGGTGGGCGCCCACAACATATAACCCAAGTTGCAAGACACCGTGATATCATAAAAGCATGTCATCAAATAATTGATCGCGAAAAAACATGGTTTTTGAATCAGTGTGGATTATTAGGAAATGATATGGATGATGATGTCATGGAAAGTGGGAAGTTTTCTAGTAGTGCCATGTTATTAATGAGAGAATTTGTTGAGATGGACCGACAGAAATCGAATCCATTATTAATTAACCTGTCATCTTCAGAAGAAATTAATGTCTCTCAGTTAAAAAATCATCGATTACCTGAACTCCCGCTTTGGAGAGCAAGACAAATTATGACTAGGCCGGATTATATTCAAAGATTTGATAATTTGAATATATTCACCATTGATTCTGAATCGCGAGTGCGGGCTGATTCGGTACCAATGATGAGAGCATTTCATGAGATTGCATCGCAACCACATTTTGATCAATTATTAGAAGATACTATCGATCGTGTAGCGGATATAGAAGCATTGGGAAGAACTAGAGAATTGGTTCTTAAAGATTTACAATTAGGTAGTCATTATGAAATGTTGAAAAAGAAACACCCTGAAGGAGAAAATTTCAAATTTACTATGATTAAATCACCCAAACAAAATGATTTACATGGAGATTTTGATAAATATAACACTGAGGAAATTAATCAAGCTGGCGAGGATGACGAGGATGAAGATGATTTATATTTAGAAGAAATTAATCGCAAGGATTCCCGAAAATGGTGGAAGAAAAGAATGCAAAAATATGATCGTTTGTTTCTTCCTGATGATAACAAACATTCTGAAGAAGGTGATCTTGATATAAATAGACCTCGAGAAGATGAATAGAATTGTTAGATAACTTTGATTGAGTAAATACATATTCAGTAGTTGATTATTTTGGCTGTCCACAAAATGGTGTGTATTTTTATTTTGTAGAAAATTTGCAACAAAAATTTTTTTTCTTTAACCTGTGTTAGTTATATGTTGGAATAATATCAATACCACTAAACCCATAATTTGTTTATTGCATTAATGCTAAGGGATAGTTTTTTTGGAGAGGGGTTACCATGGGGATGTTTTACTCAACAAAATGAGAATAATGGAATAGAAATATGAAAATGAAAAATGAGGAGATAGGTAATAGCAATTATTGTTATTTGTTTTAAATTCCTCTTCCAAACAACAAATAAAGTGATACACATCTACTTGTAATAATAATCATTTTAAATCACAATTGGTTATAATTGAAGAGATTGTTCTGGGTTTTTGAGAGACCGAGTATTGTAACAAAAAATAATATGTGTATTGGTATTGTTTTTGTTATACAATCAAATACAATAGATAAATTTATACTACTACACCGAAAAACATAACACCTACAATCTTAGAAGCTGAAAAATGAGTTGTTTAGATATACAAAGCCCAGTATAAACTTCATCAAAACTTGAACCATATTCACTTTCTACAGTTAGCCTCTTCGTTTTCCAATTATGAACCAATATATCAAACTCATGCTTTTTTGAATGATGGAAATATTATCCTTTCAGTAAATTGTGTTTAATTCCAAATCTGGATTGAAAATACACTCTCAAAATTTTTGGGTAAGGACAATAGAACTAAACCTAAACAATCACACATACACACACTCGCATACACATCCATGAAAGCTACACCAGAAGTTTAGCAGCCAAATATTCATGATACGTGTATACTTGAATTGAAACCACATCATCAAATCATCCCCCATCCAAGCACGCTGGCATTATGTTTCTAATTACTATAAATACTTGCAAATATCAAGTATATTCTCCCAGTTTTTGTTTTTTAATATCATCACTAAACAAAATCTCAACTAACAACTTATCACAATATGAAATTTTCTACAGCTGCTTTAACATTATCTTTGTTTGCCATTGTCAATTCTTCAGTTACAACATATGGAGCTGGTTTTAGTGGCGATGATGACGACAATTCAAAACATCATAAATATGATTGTGAAATCGATACTTTTGATTGGAAATTTGCTTTGGCAGTCAAAGAATGGAAACATTGTCAAGATAAAAAATTCTGTCAAGATACCGATTTGGATTTGGTTTATGAAGGTGATGATGGTCAGTTATACCATGGTTGTGACGGGACTTATCCATATTCCAAATGTAAACATTGTACCAATGTTTTCACCGGTGATGATGATGATGATGCTAATTGTGATGATGATTGCAAGAAAAAAAAGAAAAAAGTTTATTATGCCAAACGTGGTGACGATGATGATGATGATAATTGTGATGATGACTGTAAATATCCATACTGTGAAATCCACAACACTGATTGTGACTTGCTTATTACCTTATGTGGAGGTGTCTTGAAAGATGAAAAACATGCTACTGGAGAAATTGTTGCTAATCATCAATTCCAATTTGATAAACCACCACAAAAAGATGCCTTACACAAGGAAGGATTTTCTATTGTTCATACTGAAGGAACTTATTATTTAGCTCTTGATCATAAAATTGATTTCTGGCATTGTAAAGTTGATGACAAAGGATTATACAAGATTTATGATAAATCTATTGGTGAACAATGTTCTAAAATCAAACTTATTGTATTGAAATCAGATGAAAGAGCCACTTTTTCAGATGACAATGATGATTGTGATGACGATTGCAAAAACAAAAAGAAACAACATGATTAATTGCTTTGTCATATGAGAACACGATTCGATTCAATGGGGCGTGGTGGTCGTCGTTGTTGGTTTTAGCGAGTTGGCATTTCAAACCTAGCAAAATTTGTCAAGTTTCAATGGTCACACGAGGAGGGGTTTCTTTATCTTTTAGGTTTAATTTTCTTTATAAAAAAATATGTTTTTGAATGAATTTCGGTTTTTGATCTAGATGATCAAATAAATCAATTGCAATGTTTAAGGGTTTTTTATATATATATATATATAGTTTCGAATCAAATATATCAATTTGCATGCAAAAATAATTGTCAAAAAGTCATCAAAGTGAGCATGGCCATGCTTTAATAATCCCTTTAGTAACTAAAAACTAAACATGATAATTGGTATTAAGGCATTTAGGGAGCTATAAGCAATGCTCTATAATGGGTCAATTTGTTTACCAGTATGGACGTTGATAATAAGTTGATTCTTCATTACTACCTTCACTATCCAGTTTCACTTCTTCTTGTTGTTGTTGTGGTGGTGGTGGTTGTTGACATTGCAATTTCTCTTGTCGTTGTAGTTGCAATTGAGCATTCATCATTATTTCTATAGTATGTGTGTGTACTTCACTATGTATTTTATGTTTCTGAAACCGTTTTTCACCATCTGACCTATTATTGATGGATGTGGGGAAGACGTTATAGTTACTATTGGTGGTTTCAGCTGGTGGTGGAGACGATGGAGGTAAACAATTGAATATATTGGTTTTTGTTGTGGATGTATCTTCAGAAAATGAAAAAGAATGGGATGTTGAGAATTCTTCAAATGTACGTTTTCTAGAGGTCATCATTATGAATGTTATTTAGGGAAGGTGTTAGTGGCTATTTTTTTTTGAATAGTGATGATAAGAATTGAAAAATAAAGCTGACTTTTATTTTCTTCTTTTTACGCGTATGTTTTTATCGTGTGGGCGCGCCCATCTCTTTATTTGACGTAGAAGTCGAAGCGTTCACTAGTTCGAACAGTCTTGTTGATGAGAGCCTCTAAAAAAAAAAAACTCGATGGGATGAACTCAGCCAACATCAATTAACCAACACACACCAATCATGGGAACCAATACTAATAACCTTCACCACCAGTCTAGTAATAGAATCCAAGGCAAACGACATATCAAACATAGTCCTAACTTGACTCCGTTCAATGAAACACAAAATGCTTCGAATTTCTTAATCAAATCATCAACTCCTTATATATCAGCTATTAAACAAATCACCAAAAAATTGAATAAATTCTCCAAGTCAAAAAACAGTCATACAGTAAATAAATTTCAAAATGAACAATATAAAACCATCAAATATATAACGGTGAAAGGTATGGGTAAAACAATTGAAAAAGTGGCGAGTATTGGTATTCATTTCCAGAAAGATTATAAAGTTGATGTGTTAACAAGGTCTATTACAGTTTTAGATGAGTTTGCACCAATTGAATCAAACCAAGAGCCTAAAAATGAGGGAAGCAGTCATAATGATGATGAGGAGGACGAGGAGGAGGATACTATATATGAAAAACGTACGGTGAGTTCTATAGAGATTAGAATTTGGATAAAACGAGATTAACGGAATATTTTATTTAAATAATGTAATTATAAATATTTAATATATAAATCCAAAGTTATGATAATTTTGCAAGACATTTCATTTTGATATGATATAATTCTGCTATATTTTTTTCAATATTTTTATCCCATTTCACTTCTTCTTCTTCTTCTTCATCATCTTCATCTTCAATCATCTGTTTATCATGTAGCTGTTTAATTTTATGACCCACTTTATTTAAATCTACTCCGTATAAAGACTCACCTATATTGATTACTTTTAAACAAGTTGAATAATCTCTCTTATAATAATGCAATTCACACACATGTAACAATTTAACTCGATCTAGTTTATCATTAATATCAAGATCAGCTAAATTAAGTTCATTTAACCATGTGTCTGTATTTATCATTGGTCCCGTTTCTCTCCATCTATTTAATTGATAATTGTATTCTTCTTCTGTTTGAATTTTCCGTTGTCGTTTTTTCTTAGATGGGGTTATTGTGGAATTTGATTCTTGTTGTTTTGGTTCCTGTTGTTGCGATGATTTGTCCTCATCATCAGAATATAATGTTAATCCCAGGATAGCCTCATGAGGTAGTATTGATGATGAATCAGATGCCATTGTATATCATATTTGGAGCATACTTGTAGCGTAGAGCTTTCTCTTCTCTTTTTTTTTTTTTTTTTTTTTCGAAATTATCAAATCTAAGATGATCTATAATGGGCAAATACGAATTTGCTGATATCATATACCGCTAATACAAAGAAGAGCATATTACCATCATAAATTGGATGGTATCAATTTCTTACACTCTATACAATAAAATTGATGGAAGTCGATTAGTAGTTTCCAATCTAGAGTTTTGTATTAACATAATATGCAGTCACGTGACTGTTATGATTATTTTGATAAGGTTTTAGAGATCATAAACGAAACTTAAGATATTAATCTGATTCAATAATCTGTAGGCGTAGTTAAACGTATGAATTGAGAACATTATACTTTTTTGAGATGATTGTCTTCCTTACAGGTATCACCGATAAGTTAGTTCTTATTTGTTGGGAAGTTTTATCTACCCCAACAATCCTTGTTATAAAAGGTACAAAATTAGAAACTGGGCTTAAGAGTGTGACTTGTTTAGCATTATCAACAGGGCTTACTTTTCTATCGATTGGTTATTAATACTTGCTACTACGCCTACTATTGTCAATTACATAGAGAGGACACATATATGAATATATATTTCTTCACTGGAAAACAATACATCAAGAGTAGACAAGATAGGAAGGTGCATAAACAGAAGCATATATGCCTTGTACATCCTCCCCTCCTTTGAATGAAATGATTTTGTTGCTATTATATTAGCATAATATAATAAAAATTTTTGATATTTTTTGGTATTGCTATTGCATGAAAATTAAACTTGCCTAGGTTTTTCCGACAAACACCGAAACTTATACGAATCAGTAAAACAAGACAAAAAAAAAAAAGGTCAACACATTTTCTTTCCTTCATTTTGTGAATATAGTAATTGAATGTTTCACACATCACATGATTCAGACAAATATATTCCACTGGAATACTGAAAACTGTTTAGTGTATGTAACTGTCATCTCAAATGCTAATTGTAATAATGAGAAAATACGACTCCCATCAATGATGATTACGACCATTAAATTACGACGATGATGATGGATTTAGTTTTAGTGAATTAATGAATGAAAAAAAAAAAGTAAGAAATTGATCGTTAATAGTAGTAGCAAATGAATAGTGTCGGTGTCTCTACACAAAAACTGATCTCTTGGCAAAGCCTTTTGATTGTTTTGTTTTCTTATACGTAGTTTTGTTCCCTCCCCTACTCTGAATATGATTAAACTTGTGTCGTTAATGATGTTACAAGTATTGTTAGGTCAACAATGGTAATTACATTTTATTGTCGTATCAGATCTAGAATCGATTCGGTTCTGTTCTTGTCAACTATTGGCAAAAAGTAGAACATATTAGCCAATATTCAATTTACAGTTAAGAACAATTTTTAGTTTTAGGTTAATACCGATTCAATTTAACGCAATTTTATTTCAAGGTGAAACTATATATTTCCACCGTAAGAAATACCCATTTTTTCTTGTTCTTCTTCTTCTATGCTAAATCTGATGAGCTTTGCTATATTCTATTCCTTGTTTTGTGTAGTAAACAGACTCGTAATGCACAAAAATAGCAGTTGTGTGTTGTCATTGATTCATTGTAAAAAGTAGCACCTTGATAGTTATACCGAATAACAAACTGTAATAACAATCAAAACTAGTATAAACAGTGGTAAAACAAGAGAGCATTTTTTTGCATTATTTACTCTAACATACAAAGACCTCGGTTGTGAAGCAATTGTCGTGTATACCTGTCAAAAATTTATTGTGACTCGTATAATGGAAAAAAAAAAAAAAAAGAAAACAGGGAGAGCAAAATAATAAAACAGCTAATAATTGCAGACTGCAGATAAATATGCACTCCTTAAATTTATTTCTTATTTTGGTCCTTAACTACTTCTACTTTACTATAGTATTCCTATTATTCACTTTTCTTCTTTGACTTGCTTTGTATCTCTTCTTGACTTCTCATCTCATGATCAATATACACACATTACAATTTTTGTTCAGTAATAAAATAGCAAATTAAATATTAATTCAACCATGGGTACCGCTCAAAAGCAAATTGAGTTATTTTATCAGATCATTCTCAATCGTAATTTCAAAAGATGTTGTATTTTTCATAAAAAAATTTCTTGGCTAGTATTTTTAAATACAGTCTCGTTTATTTATACTTGCTATTCTTGTAAGTATGGAGAATTATACAATAGGCACATTGCGTAAATCTTTGTATAGTTTTTTTTGTTTCTAACATTCAATCATTCCATCACTGAGTATTGTTGTTATTGTTGCTACAATTATTTTGAAACGGATTAAAAAAACAATCAAGGTGTCAGGGGCAATGGTCGTGAGAAAAACGAGGCCGCCTCAAAAAAAAAAAAAAAAAGGCTGCAGTCATTTCACACGACCTTCGTATAAGATAGAAAAATAAAATCAACAACACTGCGTAAAACAAGCATTAACAGGGTCAGGTCACCATCAACAACTTCATGGATATTGGAAGAAAGGTAAGCAACATGTAAATAAAGTAATGGTAATTATTAGTTCATTATATAATGAACATTGATAAGTTCACAATTATTGTTGAGGAATCTTTATAAACGCAAATTTGTGCGTAAAAACTATTATTGACCTCGAATATTATTTTTGTCAATTTTGTACAAGTTTTTAAAGTATTACTATTATTATTTGCTCGATGGCTTAGGCGGTCCGATCTCTCTAACCTTTTTGGTTGCTTTGCTCTTTCTGTTGTTGGTTTGTTCATTTCTTTTTTCACCGAAATCATCAGGACAAAATCACACCAAGGAAATTAAAAATTGCATCATTTTCAAATATTTTCCAAATTTCTCCGCAATCCTTTATTCAAAAAGGAATAAATATATACTCCCACCCCCCCCACCAAATCACTTCCAACATGTAGCTGTAATGGATCGTATACTCGTAATTATTTAGTCCCGGTATTCTTCTACACTAAATCACTTTTTTCCTCACTCAACCTATGTCATCAATTTATGTATATAGATGCTAGTTTTTAGGGCACGAAATTAAATATTATATTATCCATTACTATAAATCCGATTCGCTCACTTTTTATTGATCGATGACGACATAGGTTCTTTGTTTTAGTGATTCGGATTTAACTAAAATCGTGCTTAAATTATTTGTTTGTTTTTGGTGATTTTGCTATTTCCCAATTTTCGTCTGTCGGAACATATTGTCTCTTTGTGTTGTTTTTTTATCCGCTTATGCATGTATGAGTATGTACAGTAGTAACAAGTCTTAACAAAATGATCTATATTCCCGAAAAAAAAAAGAGAATACAGATCATATGATTGAATAATTGTTTGTATCACAATAGTGTATGTGTGTTGGAAAAAGTATTGGTGTTTGATTTATTGCGTAGTTTCCAAGTGATGTGGAGTACAGTACGAGAGGTACAAGTTGGAGCTATCAAGTGGAGTGCGTGAGAAATGCGAGTTGAAGTGGTGGTGGTGGTGTGTGTGTGTGTTCCTGGTTCAAAATTCCTTTTTTTTTCCTTTTCCTTGTTTCAACTGACAGACACAAACAAAAGAACCAAAAAAATTCCAAATTTGGATTAGTTTTTAGTGATTGTTGATTTTTGAATCATTTTTAGTATGGACTAACCTCTATTAATTATGTTGTTTAGTTTGTGAATGAATGAATGATATATATATGTAGTTGGTAAATGGATTTCAAAGTATTGTTTGATATTGTGCAGTATTGTGTCGTGTTCTATCTTTGTTTCCTTGGGCAGTTGATGGGCGGTGGCAGACATAAAGGGAAAAATAGAACATTGCCTCGTTTATTTCTGTGCTTCAAATTTGAAGTTACAAACATACATACACACACACAGTCTCTGTTTTTCAGTAGTCTGTTTATAGGTAGGCTTTTAGTTCAGTTTTAGTGTCAAGATTGTTCATTGGTAGTTTCTTATTGTTACTCATTTTTATTGTTATCATCTGGTGTTCTTGCTGTTATTGTTGGTTCCTGTTTTACCTCCTTTTCCTAAATTTACATTAAATTTAGTATACATGAATTGGCTTTTTAGTTGTTTTTTTTTTTTGTAGTGTTAGCCCTTTCAAGGAAAGCTGAAATTTCCCCCAATCTGAAAAAAATAAAAAAGACAACCGCCAACAGCAACTAGAGATTGGCAAATCATATTAATCAACTCTCCATGGTTTTTTTTCCATATCTACTTGATTTATAAAGAGAACTTTGGACAAATTGTATGAGAACTGTTTGGTTTTCTTGAAGTCGTTGTAATATTTTTGTCCAATTTCTTTCTCTGTCTCTCTATTTTGTTTCCTCTCCTAAAATTTTCGAGTTTTCATTTTGTTTCTTTTTTTTTTTTTTTTCTATTAATAATAAAAATATACGTAAGTAAGTAAGTAAGTAAAAGTATGTACAAAAGCAAACACTTGTTATTATCTAATTCTTTCTGTTCCTCTCTCTCTAACTCTTTTATTTTCATATTACTTTCAAAGATTACGAACAGAAACCACATTTCTACATTTCTACATAATTCTTTTTCTTTAATATTTTTTAATTTATTCTATCTTTTTAATTTGGTTCCTTTCTTTTTCCTTTTTTTTTTTATAATTTTCTTTTATTAAACCTTCTTTTTCTTTTTTTAAATCATTTGATCATCTTTTTCATTCCTTCATTCTTTTTCTTTTGGTTCTGTTTGGTTTGGTTTGGTTTTCCCCCGATTAACTTTCAACTATAATTTCCTATATCATTCCAACGATGATGGATATTTATCAAAAGGCTCTTAAGAACCCTGATCCTCCCAAAAAACCCACATCAACTACTACCACTCCACCTTCATCTACTAGCACAGATTATCCCACTCGTCTCCCACCGATAAACTACAATAACACTAATGTCAATAGTATGAATTATAACTACTCCCCTGACAATGGTTCGATCACTGGTAATACCGCCATCACCGACACCAACACTACTACTACTACTACCAATGTTAGCAACGAAAATAGTAATAGTAACAGCAGTACTAATAGTCCTAATAGCAGACCAGCATCTACCCATACTTCAGAAGAAATCAAAAATACTGTCATTAAAAAGAAGAAAAACTCAAGGCGAAAGCACCGTAATTCTCATTTGGGTTGTGGAACTTGTAAAAAACGAAGAATAAAATGTGATGAAACTTTACCTGCTTGTTTAAATTGTTTAAAGGGGAAGTTGCATTGTGCTTATTTAAACTTGGATAATAATGCTAGAAATGCTCTTAGAGTTGCCCAATACAATCAAACCATTCGTCAAGAAAAATTGGATGCCAATAGTTCATCATCCACAGCAAATATTACCAACAATACAAAACTAATTGATCCTTTGAAAGGAAATATCTTGGTACAACAACAACAACAGCCAGGCCTTGTCCAGTCTCTTGGTCATGGTATATCAATTATACCTCCTCATCCTTCCACATCTGCTGGTGCTGCTGCTGCTGGATCTCAAAACAACCCTTTAATGGCTGCAGGTCCAGGCTCTTATCCAATTGCAGCTACTGTTTTACCAAATAATCAAACACTTGTTACTGCAGTACCACAATCACTGCAGGCTAGTATGACCATGCCACCATTCGCCAATTCAATACTTGCACCAGGAATTCAAGCTAACGCATCTCCGCCTATTAGCACTACGAATTTAAATTCCTCAATTACTAATTCAACTTCTACCACTAACACCAATACTGGTACCGATATAACCCCTTCTGGCTCCACTTCTGATAATGTTCAAAATATAGCTCTGGCACCACAAGTTGTTCAATCACCATATGGACCAATGATCCCGTTATTAACTCAAACTGGATCAGTGGTTTATGCTCCAACTCATTCATTAGTACCAGCACAACCATCACAATTAACACCGCAACAATTACTGAATAATGTAGCATTTGCTAATGCAACTGTTCCTGCCACTGGTCCATTAGCACCAACATTGAGTCAACCTTCTATCCTACCAACAACAACAGCAACAACACATACTACATCCCCTAGTATTCCTACATCAGTTGCACCGCTAACAGTTTCTAGGACATCCACATCATCAGGTATTATGACTAATGTTTCACCAGTATTGACAAATAAACAACAGCCTTCATCAACTCCAATCACATCATCAGCAGCAAGTGTAGCAACTATAGCGTCTCAAAGTATCCCTGTCAAAACTGGTAATGGTACTTTATCAACTACTTCCGCTGGATCACCAACAACAGCAACAGTTTCACCACCAAACATTGCCAGTATTTTACCACCACCAATAAACACCCTCGGGAATAACTCCAATGGGGCTGGTAGCAATTCTGGAAATGATGTATTTAAACAGTCTGTATCTGATCCTCCAATTAAAGAATTGAAACCAATTAATGATTCCAATAGTAATAGTCCATCACTACCACCACTATCATCAACGACGCCTGCAACTGGAAATCCTAGTGAAGGGGTTAAACTTTCACCAAATTCATCAATGACAAATTTGAAAAAATTGACAATTAAAGAAGATAATAATAGTGGTAATGATATAAAATTACCAAGTATAACCACGTTAAAACGAGAAACATCAAAATCACCATCTGAAACTAATGGAGCAATTGATGAAAAAGTACCTACCATTTCCAAATTGATTACTTAATGGATATAATAATATAGTTCTCTTTCTATATACATATATATTGGCATGGTATTGGTATTGGTGTTGGTAATTTTTTTTAGTACATAGATAGATTTTTATATCTAAATGTATGAATAGGTGCATAGAATCTTTTAAATTATTAATATTTTATTCTGTAAAAACCAAATTGTATTATTTTTAGTATTGATCTTTAATGGTGTAATAGAGTTTGGTAAATATTGAAATAGGAGCTTTTATTTGTTAAGTTTTGTTGTGCTTGGTGTTGGACAAAATTGATTTCTTGCAGCCAACATTTCAATTTACCAAGCCCGTGTACGATTTTATTTCTCTTTCTGTTTTTTATGTCATTAATTTAAGAATTCTGTGCTTTTACAATAGAGTTTACATTCCTTTAATATCTACATATTGGTTGTTGTAACAACATGAGTGCATATTGAATGAAGTAGACAAGATTATAATGTCAGAAGCATTGTATATTTTGTAGTATTTATACAGGCAAATACAAAAAACAAAACCTTATCCTCATCTTCTTCTTCTTCTTCTTCTTACCTAATGATCAACCAATGCGAAAAGAAATAGTAAGTACTTTCATTTCTTCTTTTTCAATTTATCATCAGTCAATTCAATTTTAATATCATTTAATCCTTGTTCTTGTAAAAGATTAATTATAAATTGATGAACTTCTTCGAAAACATCCCCTTGTATCAATATATCAGATTTATTTTCAGCATTTTTCACAACACTTGTCCCCGTAGCAAATTTAGATGAAAATTTTTTTTGTAAACTTTTAATTGATACTTTATTATTACTAGTAGTAGTACCTGTTGTTGTTTCTAAAATTTCTAATCCAGAAATTGAAACTATAGATTTCTTCTTATTACGAGATATTTTCTTAATAATAATTTTTGAATTGGAAATTTTTTCAAGTTGTTTCCTTTCTAATTTTAATTCTTCTTTAGCTGCTCGTTTATTTAATTCTTTTTGTAATTTTTCTTCTTTAGCAATTGATAATTCTGATACACCTTGTTCAAGTAATTTTTTCGTGACAATGTCATTATTATTATTATTCTCATCTTTTCCATCATTATTTTCTCCAATTATATCTTTTTTATCAATTGTATTTGATTTTGTATCTTTATCCAATTCATTAGTTGTGGTGGATGAAGAAGATAAATCCCCACCTGTTGGATATATTGATGGATATTTATCAGGATGATTTTCATTTAACCATGTTTGACATTTCTTTTTCGTGATACCAAATTCACAAAATTCTGGTGGCCAAGAACAAATACCACAATATAAAATAGATTTAGGTTCAATATCTGTCATCTAGTCTTAGTTTGATACGATACTTTTAATTGACTAAGAAGAATCCAACAATCAAGTGTAAAAAAAATTTTTTTTCTTCTTCTTTTGTAGTTTGCTTGCTTGTTAGTTGTTGCGGGACTCGGATTTTCTCTTGATGTAGTTTTTGGTCTTGTTAATCTACATACATACATACACACACACACACACCATTTGAATATATTATATCAATCAAGTAATTTCTAATATATCCTATAAATTAACAGAGTTAGGTGCATATTGTTTATCAATACTATCATTATACTTAATTCTGTATCTATTTATAGATGTGTATCAATAAAAAAATCCTAACTAGCATTTTATTCAATTTTTTTTTTTATTTAAGATTTTATGATGATTTTACTCTCCGTTTTTTTTTTTTTTTTTGGTAATAGTCCTTGCTATCTCTATAACTTTTTATATTAAAGCTCATCAAATATAAATTCCCTAACTGGTCGTTTATCTTCCAATTCAATACATCTCCATAAACTTTTTGTCAATAATATTTTATCATCAATAAATTCATAAATCTTACTTAAATAAAACCAAATTTCTGGATTATTATATCCATAGGGCCAAGTCAATGAATAATCTTCTAATAAATTTTTCAATCGAATTATTCCTGAATTCAAATCTTTGGTCGATATAAATAATGAATTCTTAGGGTCATCATCAATTAAAAATAATTTCAGTAATCCCAATAAAGTTAATCCATAATCATATTTACTATTGTATTTATTATATGACGACAATGAATTATCTTTCTTGGTTAATATCTCTAATGATCGTTCAAATTCTTGTAATGATAAAAATTTTCTTGATTTACTAGTTAAAAATCCCAAAGCAGTATACGTTTTAAAATTAGGTTCGTAAATAGTTTCCGCCTCAACAATACATTGTTCACATTCATCAATTAATCCAACTTTCAAAAATACTCTTGCCGTCCATAACCAAACTTGTTGTAATATTTTCCGTTCAATTAAATTATCATGTTGACGACGTGGTGGGTCTTTGATATATGCTGGTTTCAGTGGTTTTGATAAATGTTGCTCCGGAGGATGTAATGGCAATTTTGGTTGGTCAAAATGTGAATTTTCGTCTTCTAGTTGCTGCTGTTGTGATCCACTATTATCTACTGCAAAAGATTTGTTCACTGTAGATTTGGAATCAGATTTACGGATTTTCTGTTGAACACTATTATAAAGTAATGACCCTCGTCTGCTAATTGGTCCCTCTTTTGATGAAATAGTTGTAGAGAGTCTTTTCAATTTTTCGACTCTGCTACCACCACTGATTGACCCAGTTCTACTTTGTTTCTTATTCAACTCAGTAATCGAATCACCATCATTATTAATCAGTAACTTGGGTGCATCAAAAAATTGCAACTCATCTATTTCTTTGTTACTATGGTGTGGATTCTTTTTCGCATTAGGAGAAGGATCAATAAAACTTGGACGATGTGACCATTTATCAGAAGCTCCAAATTGTCTCGAAGATTGAATTGCTGCATTCTTATTACTATTGCTACTCAAATTGACTTCAAACAATTCATGATACAACACAAACACTTCAGATAAATAATCAATCATATATTGTGATCCATGAATCGACTCTAATACTGCCAATTGAGTTAATTTTAATTGCAAGATTTCATATTTGGTTTCGACCGTCAATTTAATATTACGTTGACGATGTTTTAAAATATATAATCCAGCAATATTCAATGCCTTGCTAATAAATTTCTCTGGTTCTCTCAATTTAGATTTATTATCGTTGCTGCCATTTGCTGTTAAGCCACCATTGGCGCCATTTCCATTTGTTAATTCGTCGGGTAAAATATTCACACTAGTATGGCTTGCAATGGGTTTATTGGTATCGCTATTATCATTGTCAAAACTAGACAACAATAATACCAACAAATTCCATGTCTTGAACGATTCTGGGAATTTTTTTAAAATAAATTTACTCAATTTTAATGCTGGTTTTAAAGAACCAGAATTAGCTAATGCCAAGGCATAACTAAACAAATAAAGCACATTACCTGTCGAATTAACAATTAAACTATTCTTGTAAGTTTTCAAAACCATTGAGATATTGTGTTGTAAAATATTTTGATTTGACGATTCATACGACGACAAGTAATAATAGTAATAACCAATTGCATACCAAGCTTTTGAAATTAATTCAATAAATTGGGTGTTGTCTGATTGCAAAATGTTTAAATTGTATTTACGATAAAGAAATGACAATGGGTTTTTATCGCCTGCAGCAGTGGTTTTGCCATTGCCATTTCCACTTTCTTCTTCTTCTTCTTCCTCATCATACGTTAAATCTATCAATTTTTGAAGTTCATTCAAGTATTTTTGCAATAATGTGACAAATTTTTTCAATTGTTGAAAAACTAATGAATCATCGTTATGTTTAAATTTGTTACTAGATTTAAAACTTTTCAATGGGTTGAAATGGATAATACAAGTACTAAACGTATCGATTATTGATAATATATCGTCAATATACCCATCTTTCAATTCCTCATCTTTTTCCAAATAATCAATATAGGTGGTGAATGCTGCTAAAGCTTCGTCATATTCATTCAAATCAATTAATGTATAGATTAAATTTGATAAAATAATCTTGCTTTGGAAAGTCTTCAATGTAGCATTTAAAAGATAACGTTTTGATAGTGATGGTTTCAAAATAGATAAATTAAATGGCACATAACTTAATGATTCATAAAGATTATTAATAAAATTATTGATATCTTGTGATTCATCGTTATTAGCTGTATTTGCATTAGGAAATTGACTTTTAACCAAAATGCTTTCTTCAATCTCTGTAGTCAAAAACACTGTGTAATCCTGTTTGAATGAGGCATTGATTATACTACTATTTTCTGGACGTAATAAATAATTTGAAAATGCAATCAAAGCCAATTTGTTTTTAGACAATGACAAATTCTTTACATGATTGATAAATGAAAACGGAATAGTCCCCTGCTGAGATAATTCCAAAGCTAATTTACCGAATAACAAATCTAGCCAATGATTAGCAATTACTTGGGACTTATTGAATGGGGTTTTAAAATTTTGTAAATATTCTAACCAAACGTTTACTCCATTGTTCCCCGCACTCAATCCAAATAAAACATAATATCTGGTTGTTAAGTACTCTATAAATTCAATTTGGTTGAAACTAACTGATGATGCTGAAGATACTGTTTCGATTTGATTATTAGATCTTGCTTGATAAGATACTTTGACCAAATTCAAATGTTTATTCACCTCAAATAAGTTATCTTGTAAATAGTATAAATGTGACATTAATGTAGCATAATACAATTTTTCGTCGTAACTTTTTGGAGTATTTTCATAATTCAAACTTATTGAATTTGAATAATTGATCAATTGTTGTAATTTTTCATTAGCTGATACATTATTCTCTGATAATAATGAAATGGGCAATAATTCGTTTTGAAAAAATTCATTATCTATTAATAATTGTAATTGATAATCAATAAATATTAATTGTTGGAAATAATCTTGTGATTGTTGGAATTCCAACACATTTTTAGGGAAACACCCAAAATTCAATGTACGAATGTATTTTTCGTTGATTGAACTTTCAATGTACATCTATAATGTAAATAAATAAAAATTTGCAAGCAGATTAACTGACCAAAAGGTGTAGTTGTTGTGTTCTGATATATATGTGTATGTGTATGATTGAAATCCAAACTTGAAAGAACCAATGTGATATCAAATCAGTAGGAATGTGTGATAATTTTTTTTTTTTGTCTGTGTTGGACAATCGGCTAAAACTGTTGGAAGTTGTTTAAAATATGATACCACTAATCAAACAAAGAAAAAAAAAAAACCAAAGGTGATGGGCCGTAAAGGATAAAGACCACTGTTTATAATGATGAGAATTGGGGTGGGAGTCAATTCAAAATAAATGTGAGATATAGAAGAAAGAAAAAGAGTGATAGAGGAAACGTTGGGAAGTAGATTGGACAACACCTTTAAATTATAAACGACTACTAAATGGTAAAGATTTATTTATTACTTAATTAAGGAAAAAACCCAAAAAGTAGGACATGCGAAAATATGGAAATGTGAAAATGTGAAAATGAGTGTGAAAAAAAAAATAGAATGAGGAGACACGACATTTTCTTCTTCTTCCTTACCATCTACCCAAATTTTAACTTCTTAATTTCATTTACACATTTTCTTTATTAACTTCTTGATCAAATAAGACTTCCATTGATTGGCTAACCCCCTTCTTCTTCTTCTTCTTCTTCTGTATTGATCCTTCAAAATAGTTTAAAATCTTGTTCACAACCAACTCCTAAAGTCAAATATTTTGTTTTTTACGATTCATAGTAATAGTTGTATAATTTTAAGCTTATTCAGATTTCATCTCATATTGAGGTATCCCGATTCCTTTTCGTATTTAATTTTCTCATCAGTTAATTGGTGTTTGTTACCTTATGCAAGTATAGGAGTTAATTTGACTAAAATTATAAACTAAATGGAACTACAAAACGACAAGATCCATCTGAAAAATATTGACTTGCCAAGATTACAACAGTAAATTGGTCTGGCATTAAGTAAATCGTTCCATGGGGCCATCAATACCACCACTCTTAATACTTTTTTGCGACTTATGATTCCTTTTCATGTGAGAAGACTTCCAATTTCCTCCCGCCCCTCCCCTCCTCCTCCTCCTCCTCCTTTGCACTAAAATTTAATATTGTCAATTCGCAACCGTGGATATATTTTTTTTGTTGTTGTTTGGACAATTATCAGTGGTGGGGTGAGAGGGGCAGGCAGTTGTGGGTAGGACATTTCCTTCCACATGCATAGACACAATTAAATAATCATCACAGGGTTCAACCTTGTAGTTAACCACTAATGTCGTAATACAATTTGCAACTCAAGTTTTATAATATTAAATACTATTCACTCGCTCGGAAATTGCTCTATTTTTGAAGGGTGACAATGTTCGCTGATTGAACCGTTTTTATTGAATTACATTGTTTGTTGATAATAGAGATTAAAATGAGAAAACTCTGATAAAGGTTTAAGCTTTCTGTTTGCCTATTGCAACCATCTTCTTTATTGGAAATTGATTATTTAGAATACACGATTTGAATTTGATAAACCATGCTCTATTAGAGTTAGCCAACGTAAATTTCACAGTATACTAATAAGAAGTTTGACACATCAACTTGAACCTTTCTTAACACCTTTCAAAAACTTTATATAATCCTGGTAAATCGGCAATTTGTATCACATCTCGAAGCAAGTTTTTCGGTGCTAAAAACTGTCGTTTTATTTCCGGGAACAAGATACTCTCCAATTGATTTTCAAATGCATTATTTTTGGTTTCATCATTAGTTGGTTCCGGTAAATAAAACAATGCAATTTGTCTCAATATACCCTTTAAACAATCCTTTTCATCTCCATAATTGATTTTAGCACCTAATCGGTATATCAAATATGGTAATTTGTTGAAATCTGGTTCAACTCCAACTAATAACATTGGTAATGTTGTCAATTGTTTATCGTTGTCAATAATAATTTGAAAATATTCTCTAAACATATCTTTCATGAGGAAAACTGAATCGATAACTTTATCCATAGGTATCAAATCATCATTTTTATCATATAATGGTTGTAATATATCAATTAATTTAATTGGTTCATCAAATTCAATTTCTCCAAAATTACAAAATTCATGTAGACCAATTTGATAATAAAATTCCAATAACACCGCAGCATAATCACATAAAAATAATTTGACATCATATTGGAAACAACATAATCGTTTCAATGGATCAATTATCCCCACATAAACTGCATTATTAAAAATATTTGTCAATGGTTTATCTATTATTAAAGTCAAATCGTTTTTCAACAGAGCTATTGATTCTAAATTTACTTGTACTGGTTGACGTAAATGATTAGTCTCAATTTTTGTTGCTATTTTCGATGGCGACTCTAAAATTGAGTTAGATTCATTAGGGGGTTCTTCCTCGCTTTCTTTTTCAGGTATGTCTTGCTCGGTATTGATAGTGTCATCTTCAACTATCAGAGAAGAGTAATATTCAAATTCTTTCTTCATCACATCATGGTAATTCAGTGATGGTTGCAGTTGCATAAATGAACTCAATTTTGATTGACTAGCATCTACTCTCACCATCTTGTTTTCTTGTCGATATTTCTTTAAAGATGGCTGCAGTGCTTTTGGCAACAGATGTTCTTCCAACTCTTCATTACTATTCCTTCTCTTTGTAATTATACTCTGAGTTTTGAATTTTCTTGAAGTATCAACACTTGATAATTTTGTATGTATCTCACTAACAATAATATCAATTATTTCATCTTCATTTAAAAATCGAACTTCTCGTTTTGTAGGATGGACATTGACATCGAGGTTTTCTGGTTTAATTTCCAAGCTAAGATAGTAAAATGAATGACTTCCCTTTGGCAAAAAATACAGAAACACGGCATTAATTGCCCTTTTCAATGGCTCACATGTAACAAGTCTATGATTTATAAAAAATATCGGTTGGATTTTCTTTTTATTGTTATAATTGGCATTAGTCATTACACCGGATACTTTCACTAAACCCAATTCACCATTTGAAATCCCATCAATTTCTAATAATTCATTGGCAATTCCTGATCCATATACAACTCTGATTCTTTCTTTAATGGGCATACTGGGACGGGTGTTTACCTGTTGTAATGGATCACCATATTTTTTGCAACTAAATCCCACAGTTTCACAATGAATGGCATATCGACCAACAATATCCAAAATTTTGGCAAACTCATCACTTTTTGATTTTAGTCCTCGTAATCTTGATGGAATATTATAAAATAAATCTTCAACTATAATTTGGGTTCCATCTTTCCCAGCAATTGGTTTGGGTTCAACATTGGTATTTGATGGTTTGAAATTGGAACTACATAGTTGGCCATTCATATAATAGGCTTTGTATGCCACTTTGGAATCTGGTTGTTTGGTAATCACTGATAATCTCGATATATGGGAAATACTAGCTAATGCCTCACCACGGAATCCATAGGTGGCAATAGATTCCAAATCTTCAAATTTACTCAATTTCGAAGTGGCAAATCTCTCACACAATAAAGGTAAATCAACTTTGGATATACCATGGCCATTATCAGTAATTTGTAATAATTTTAATCCACCATCTTTAACTAATATTTCAATCATGGTTGCCTTGGCATCAATCGAATTTTCCAACATTTCCTTTAACGCGTTTGCTGGTTGTATAATGATTTCACCAGCAGCAATTTTGTTAATAACTGATTCATCTAGTCTCTTAATTGTACAAGTGGGTTCAGTCATGGTGGTTAGGCTGGCACTGGGACTGATTCGTGTAACCTTTTTTCAAAAAAGAAAATAAAAACGGTTGACAACAACGCGTTTTGTTACACTAAAAAAAATACAAAAAAAAAAAAAAATTGTAGATTCGTCAAATTCCTAAAACCAATTTCATATATTCCAACAATAAACAATAATAACAACAACTCAATTCCCAATATCATCAGGATGACGGATACACAACCAAGAAAACTACGTAAAGTGACTACTCAAGAACAAATTGAAGATTATGAAAAACTTCGTCAACGAATTAAAAATCATTTCAAAGATGCTCTCAAGGGTAAAGGATCAGCTATGCTGTTGCATTATATTGATGAAATAACCGAATTATATAAAAGAGTACAATCACAAAAAGTCAGAGACACAAGAGTTCATTTAGAAGATTCTGAAGTTTTCAAAGAAGCATCCGATTTTGCTGCATTGAATGCTCGAAATATAGTTTTCGATGATTCAGGAATTGCTCTTGATGATAGAGAATTTTTCAAGTGTTTAAGAAGATTTGCTGTTACTGATCCTAGTCTTTTAAGTCGTAACGATATAGGAGATAATAATGACCATGATAGTTATGTGAATGCAGAAGACGATGACGATGACGATGATGATGATGATGATCTGGACGAAGAAGAAGCCATTACTGATGAATATACCTTTAATAAAACCAATTGGTTAAAACTCGGAATCCTTTATCATCAAGTTAGTAAAAAATCTATACTGGTAGATTTTTTAAATGGACCATTAAAAGCAGAAAAGAGGAAAATTGTTCGAACAAGGAATGTTGATGATACCAAAAGTAGCGGATTGGCAAAAACTGCTCGACAAGTTCAAGCAAGTGATATTTCCGGCAATGAAGAACAAAATACTGCCAATATGGTCAAATCAGTTTATCAAACCTATATTGAAAAATATGATGGTAATGGAGTAAATTTATTCAAATTTTTTATAAACCCAAGATCATTTGGTCAAAGTGTGGAGAATTTATTTTACACAAGTTTCCTCGTTAAAGATGGTCGATTAAAGTTATACGTAAATGACGAAGGAGTGCCTTGTATTCAGAGAGTGAGCAGTGACGAAATAAGAGAGGCACAATTGGAAAGCAATAAAATTTTTACAAGTCATCACATTGCTAGTTTTAATTACAAGGCTTGGAAGAAGTACACACAATTATATAACATAAGAGAAGCCTTTTTGGGGCATCGTGATGAACCTGAAGACCAAATGCCACCTGAAGATATAATTGATTACACTGAGGATGAACCCATACCGACATCTCAAAGAAGAGATCTGAATTTATCTGAATGATTTATATTAATGCTTGTTGTGTACGTATGCATATATATACAAGGATTATGTGTACTGTTTAATTAATATTTACAAATTCTATTAAATTCTTCTTCTTCTACTCTAACCCACCCATCAACATCTAATAATTTGTTTAATGGCCATTTTCTTATAGGTAAAAAACTGAGATCAGTTCTCAAACGTAATTTTTCAAAAATCTCTATGCCAGCAGCTCCAATCATTATCGCATTATCAGTACATAATGATAAATCTGGAAAATGAAAATTCACATTGTCGGCACCTATCTCTTGAAAATCAAGATTTTCTCGTAATTTCTCTCGAAGTCGTTTATTTGCAGCAACCCCACCAGAACAGATAAAGTCTTTAACCCCAATAAATGTGCCATCACTATTTCTATTTTTAATGCCATGTTTCTTGAATGCGATATTTATTCTATCAACAATATGATCAAATATAAATTCCTGTGTTTTGTATGCAATAAATTGTTTAGTCTCTTCGTCCAATGCCACGTCTATCTCACCACCTCCGCTTTTATTATAATGCATTGCTTTGTATTCCTGAATGTTACTTAGAAAATGAGAAAATGCAAATTTCACATCTTCTGGAATACCATATTTGGGTGCTGAATAAGGTAGAGTTAACCTAAAATTGTATGGATTGGCAATTCTTGTGTTTACACTTAATTTTTCATATCTATTTCTAGTTTCTTCTGGAATAGAGTTTATGTATTTTTCCAATTCTTTACCTAACATGTTCCCATACATTCCTAATTCACGAGCACATTTATCCAATGAGTCTCCCACGGCTATATCTCCAACATTTACAACAATTTCGTGTTCAGTTAATGATTTCAGTAACACAAGCATAGTATGTCCACCACTACATAATAAACTTAAAAATGGATACTTTGGTGGTGGTGAATCTGGTTGCTCCAGTTTTGGCAAATTTGCAGTCAACAAATGGCCTAACATATGATGAACTCCAATTAATGGAACACCCCATGCAACAGATAATCCTTTGGCAAATTCGGTTGAAGTACTTAAAGATCCCGCCATTCCTGGACCTCTAGTAACACAAAGTAAATCGGGAGGGTTCAATGCTGATATTTGATGTTTACTGCAAAATTCTTGAACCATATTGGCGATGGTTGCCATATGATAATTATAAGCTGCTGTGGGTAATATACCGCCTATATCAGCAGAATGTAGTGTCCGTTTAAATTGATCTATTATTTTGGGTGGAGTATCGGGATGAGATTTTTCAAGCAAGGCAACACAAGAATCGTCACACGACGATTCTATGGCCATAACGCGATAAGTTCGTAAACTAGCTGGTATCCTTTTCAACGGTAGAGAACACCGAATTTTGAAAGTATTTAAAATCATATCATATTATTCATTCAAAAGATGTTTGTTTTCAATCATACAAAATGAGTGAAAAAAAAATTTTGTGGTATTCTCTTTTTTCTTTCATTCTTTGTTTTGAATGGAAGATTTGAGATGGGAATATTTGTAAATTCAATATGTATTCTATCAGTAATATTAATCAATAGATAGGTTAATATGTTCCAAATGCATAATAAAGATTTAAATACAATTTATTATCTATTTAAAAAGTGTAGAAATTGGTTTGACAGATGGACATTGAAGTAATTTTATTGGACAGACTGCATATTGACACTTCCCAAGTATATTTCAATGGTTTATGGTGATGAGGTCTGGCAATTTTTGTTGTTTTTTTTTTTTTTTTGCAACGAGAATTGTTTATTACTTTAACGAGAGTAACTCAATCAGCGAATGAAAAAATAGACCTTGAGAATCTGAGAAACCACTCAAAGAAAAAAAAAAGCGTTATTTATACAATATTTATATATAATATTGTCAATACTTTCCATTCCATTTGTTATTTTGAACCCTTCGCCCACTCCGCCCCCCCCCCCCCACCTCCTACCAGTTCTTAATTTAGACTTCAAGTTGATATAAGATAACTATTCATTATTACTTTACTTTATTATTTCCAAACTCATTCCTTTTTTTTTTCATTTTGCACAAACTTTTAGTACATACTTTTTTGCATTTAACGTTATTCACCCTGTCATTCAACACTTTTTATGCATTTGAGATAATTATTTTGCCTTCTTAATTAAATCACTATTGTTTATCCATATGATATGTCACAAATTTTCACTAGTTCCACAATACCGTTAACGTTTGAATCACGTGAACATAAAGAACATCATAATATTCGAAATAAGCCTCCGCTGTCTCAACCAGAAAGTAGAGAAAATGAAACATTACAACCGATCTGGCAATGTATGTTGGCAGGAGGATTTGGAGGAGTTGTTGGGGATAGTGCTATGCACTCATTGGATACAGTGAAAACGAGGCAGCAAGGATTCCCATACAAGGTTAAATATAAACACATGATTCCAGCTTATTCAACAATCCTAAAAGAAGAAGGATTTTTCCGAGGATTATATGGTGGATATACACCAGCAGCATTAGGGTCTTTCCCTTCAACAGCGGCATTCTTTGGGACTTATGAATACTCCAAAAGAGTAATGATAAACAAATGGCACGTTAACGAAACATTGGCATATTTCATTGCCGGTATATTGGGAGATTTAGCATCAAGTATATTTTATGTGCCTTCGGAAGTGTTAAAGACTCGTTTACAATTACAAGGTAAATACAATAATCCTTATACCAAAAAATGTGGTTATAATTACCGTGGTCTATGGAATGCAATTGTAACTATTGCCAAAACTGAAGGCCCTAAAACTTTTGTGTTTGGTTATAAAGAAACATTATTTCGTGATTTACCATTTAGTGCCCTACAATTTTCATTTTACGAAACTTTCCGTCAATGGGCTATTTACTCAAACAACGGGTCTGATGATTTATCCATATCAATGGAATTGTTGACTGGAGCAGCAGCTGGTGGTTTGGCTGGAACTTTGACAACTCCACTTGATGTTATAAAGACTCGTATTCAAACAGCTACAAATACTTCAGAATTGAGTAGCTCAATTTCCACTAAACAAACCATCACAAACCCAATAATTAGATTGTTAAATAGAAATGCAACTTTGAAAGCATTGGTATCGATATATAAACACGAAGGTATACTAGGGGCATTTTCTGGTGTTGGTCCTAGATTTATATGGACAGGTATACAGAGTTCCATCATGCTTCTATTGTACCAAGTGGCTCTAAAGCAATTGGATATATTATCTGATGACAGAGACAAGTTAGAGTCTTGATATAAATTTGTAAATAGCATTATAGATTATAATACACTAAACGTTTTTATCAAAGTGAAGAGGATTTAAATTTTTGCATCTAGAGTTCAATTCAAGAAGAGAGAGGGGGACAATACATCTACCGGAGTTAATGGCCATGAATGTTATCTCCAGGATCCCTTAAGTATACTACTCTGATTGAAATACTCATTTGTGTCAAGAAATTTTTGTATTTATAATATCCCCTATTGCTCATAACCTCCGTTGTTACAATGATAGTGGCAGCACCAGAAGTTCATATACTGTTCATAACTAAACCCAGCACAATCGTCTTTTCACATGTAAAAAAAAAAGTATCCCGCAGTAAATTTCAAGTAACAGGGACCAAAAAAAAGGGAACACAATCTTTCACCTCGGGGCAGAATTTCACATTGTCAACCCCACATCTATAAAGCAACTGAAAAAAAAAAATGAAGGACTGATTTCCTTTATAAATACATGTATTTGTTATCAATATAACTCTTATCTTCCTTTTTCTTTGAAACAACAAGTTACATTTTAAACAACTAAGTTCAATTTCACATATTTATTAGAACAAAAAATGCCAAATACCTTAGACAAATCATATCTCGAAAAAAGTGTTTGGAAATCAGATATTTTTAAAGGTAAAGTTGCCTTCATTACTGGTGGTGCAGGTACTATCTGTCGTGTTCAAGCAGAAGCATTAGTTTTATTAGGTGCCAATGTTGCCATCATAGGTAGAAATGCTCAAAAAACTGAAGATGCTGCCAAAGAAATTGCCACATTGAGACCAGGAGCCAAAGTTATCGGGATTGGAAATGTTGATGTTCGTAAAATCCAAACTATTAAAGACGCAGTTGACAGAACTGTGAAAGAATTGGGAAGAATTGATCACGTTATTGCTGGTGCCGCTGGTAATTTCTTATCTGATTTCAACCATTTATCTTCAAACGCATTCAAATCGGTTATTGATATTGATTTGTTGGGTTCCTTCAACACTGTCAAAGTATGTTTTGAGGAATTGAGAAAGAACAAAGGTAGTGTTATCTTTGTTAGTGCTACTTTACATTACTATGGTTTGCCAATGCAACTTCACGCAAGTGCTGCAAAGGCTGGTGTTGACGCTTTAAGTAATGCTCTTGCTGTTGAATTGGGACCTTTGGGTATTAGATTCAATTGTATTGCCCCTGGTGCTATTGGCGGTACTGAAGGTATGCTGCGTTTAGCTCCTCCTAGTGAAGTCCCAATGGAACTGAAAATCCCATTGCAAAGACAAGGTACTACTACTGATATTGCGGATGCCACTGTGTACTTGTTCTCACCAGCTGCATCATATGTTACTGGTGATGTGTTGGTTGTAGATGGTGCTTGGTGGCAAGTTGGTGGTTTCCTTGGTGATCTTTACCCAAGTCTTGTTATTCACCAAAACGAAGACCCACAAGGGAAATTGTAGTTTTCATAGACTGTGTATAATTGCAATAGTTAAAAAAGAAACTATTCTGGGTTCTATCTATTTGAAATTTGAGTGATTGGTCACTATATGCTTAGCTAAATCAGGAGATTTTCTTAATTGATTACGTGGGGGGGTGGTGGAATTTACACCATACGATATCTACTGTTAGTAGATCTGGAAACTACTGGTCGCGAAAAATAGTACAAGCAAAAATTCAAAGAGTGATCACTCATGCTCGTTAAAACTTTCAGGTACACACACAAACCAATAGACGAGAGAAAGAAAACTGAAACAATTGATGAACAAACTCTAGCTTTAAATAAATACCTTCCCCCTCAAAAAAAAAAAAAAGAAAAACAAAAAGAAAAGAAAAGAATACTCTACCCCTTAATCATTAATAACAAAATGACAGATAGATTCGGAAGACAAAAATCAACTCGCTGGGTGAATTCTGTTCCAACTTACGGAGATTGGGGCGATGATGATTATGAAGATGAGTACACGTATCAAGAAGATAATTCCTCACAACAACAAAGAAAAGTGACACCCCAGAGATTTGAGTTACCCAGTGATCATGTTCCCCCAGTGCCGGTTATTGACGAAAAGTATAAAAACTTTACTGCTGAAAACAACATAGAAAGCAATGTGAGTCAACCTAAAGAACTTGTGTTGTCGGTTGATGGACAAACTAATCTTGAAAGTGATAGCAGTGATGAAGAATCTGAGATCATTAGTCAAGGGTGTGTTAGTCCGTATAAACAAGCAAATAAGCAAACATTCGGAATTTCCCAAAACTTTGATGAGAAGCTGACGACACCTGGTTATCTGGTTAACACCCCTGTTATTGTATCAAATAATGGATCCGATTCTAATGTGGAGAGAAACGATAATAATGAAGAAGATAATAAAAATTTTACTAGAGCATTGAAAGAGATTCAACTGAAGGAATCACATCATGAGGATTTGGAAAAATTAGAACTTCAGCATAGACAGAAAGATGAGTCTGAGTCTGACAAACAAGTTTCAGAACTGTCTTCAACTAAAAAACAGCCAAACTTGATTTTATCAGTTGATAAGCATAAGAACATTTATTCCGATAGCAGCGATGATGACGACAATGATGACGACATGGGTTCGAGTCTTAATTTTGGAGCATCGACTCATAGTCTTGGAAACATCGCAAAGGCTACCACATCTAAAAATAACGTCACAACTTTGGAAGTGCAATCTAAAGAGGGGCATCAATTTGAACCTCCAACACCAACATATAGCTATTCGCAGCAATCGTCAAACTTACCACCAGAAAGTCCTTCTATGGAGTCTGAAAATAGTTTCAATTCAGAATACTCATTCCAAAGAGAACCTGTTAGCTTGCAATTAGCTACTCACCATGAAGAAATTGAAACTATGTCACCGAAGAAAGATCTGTTACCGGAACCAAATGAACAGATTGAGGAATTGAATACCGCCGTGAAATCGCCTCAACCGGAATTAGTACTCTCGGTAGATAAACCGGACTTTAAAGCTAGTGATGACGAAGATGATGATGATGATTATAACTGGGGCTATAACAGTCAAAGCTCTAGTAATGATGAAAAAGAAGCTCTTAATGTTCCTGGAGAAAATTCAGCGTCAGATATAGATTCCTTTATTGATAATTTGAATAAAGTCTATAGCGGGGACCCTTCTGCAGAAGTTTTACCACCGATAGATCATGATTTGTCATTGCCAGATTTTGAGAATACTTCATTCAGTAAATATGAGGACGACGATGAAGATAATTACAGTCCTATTAAACCGTTAGCTGTTTCTCAGCAAAAAGAAGCTCATGATGATTACTTGAGTTCATTCTCAGGAAGAACGCAATCAATAAGGAAACCCCCAAGACATTCTGCAATTTTTACTGACGATTTCTCTGGTATTCCCAATGATGAAACTGAAAAGGCAACAGAGGAAGAAAAGGATGACTCCATTACAGAAGATCTGGTACCAGCTATTGCACAAACAAATGAATCTGAATTTGAACAAAAAGCATTGGGTAATAATAATACTGAGTTAGCTCCACCTGAACTACATCCAGTAGCCTCCTCGGGATCATTATCAACTGGTAAATTATCCTTGGATACTGCATCTCAGAAACAACAAGAAGCACAAGAGGAAGAAAGTATAACAAAAGATATCAAAGACTCTCGGAGAATTTCCACACTGAGTAATGCCACTTTCAACTTAGGTGGTTGGGCCCCTAATACTGATAATTTCCGTAATCAATTCATAAGCGAGAACGATAACGAGTCCGTAAACTTTAACACAGATAGAAGTGGTTATGACAAATTTACAAAAGTGAGAACTGAATCAAGTCTAGAGGAAGAGAATGTCAATGCTAGTTTACCTTCAATCCCAGAGACTATTGATGCAGTTATGCCAATTATTCAAGAAGATGGTGGTAGTGAAGAAGAAGGAGAAGGTGATGATGACCAAGAGAAAGATGATGTTCAAGATTATAATGGTGATTCTCAGTCGGTGTTACCCACAATTACCATGACGTCAAAATCTGATTCTGTTTTGAATGAACATTTTTATCCAAAGCCATTATTTAAAGAAGAGAGATTGACTCCTGCTGCTTCGAAAGAAAATTTATTGCCACAAAAGTATAACAGTTTGTTACCTCCTGAGAATAGAAGAGCTTCTGATAGTTCAGAAGTTTCTGAAAGACAAAGGTCGGAATCAACATCTACTGTTACCACCAACTCTACTGTACAAGTAACTCCCAAAGAGTTAGTTCCTGGTAAATATCCTGTTTCAGATTGGAAGAGTATTGTTACTATATCACAGCCTATTGACAGAATTGCAGCTTTTAAGGATGCATTACATAAGGAACAACAATATGATAGTAAGTTGACGAGTTGGTTACATTATGCATTGAAACGACTGCCCAATACAAGCACAAACTTACTGATTGGTAGAGTTGCCTCTCAAGCATATCAAAATGCTGAGCACAATGATCTTCGAAGACATGCTTCATTCAGAAGTAGAGTCAATATTGTCAAAGACAAGGTTGAAGGTACTGGATCTTTTGGTAAGAAATTGTTTAGCCGTAGTAAGAAGTTTATCAAATCGACCACAGGTGATAAGTAGTTTTGATTAGAAATTGAATATACAAAAAGAGATATACTAGATATTGAATTATTATCTCTTGGTACATTAACAAGCATAATGATTAAGACACACACAAAAAATAAAATAATATATATTGACGAATATTTAAATAATAACGATAAGAAAAGGGTAAAAATAATAAAACGAACTTGCTTTAAAAAAAAAAAAATTGGAAATAGGTTTCAGCCGTGTGTCAAAGCAGCAACACCAGAGATTTGGTAATCACAATATCATTCATATCAACTTTTCTATTTCTTCATACATTCTTCGACAGAAACAATGTCGAGATTAGCAGCATTACAATAATTGTTGACATAACATGAAGTAGTAATGTTTTTACCCGATGGATGAGTACAGTTAGGAGTGTAAGGACTAAATCTGTACTGGTAGTCGGTATACATTTGGTTAAACTTGATGTTAGTGGGATCTTTCATTTTGCTAATAGCAAATTTATCCCAGAAGGTAGCGTTAAGTGGAGCACTTGCTGGCCATTCATTGTTTGGGTCGTAAGCAGCTCTAGCAGAATATTCATATTCCCAAACTGGTTCATCACCACCATTAACATAAGTTTCGTTCAATTTAGTATAGTAGTTGAAAGAATTGATAATGTTGAAACTTTCATCTTCAACTTCATAGTATCTAAATGCTGGGTTATGGTTACCAAATGGAGTAAGTGATTGAATGACCCAAGCAGATGTGATTGGTTGGTTTGGTTTTGGTGATTTGGCATCAGAATAAGCAACGATTTTTTGATCATTATGAGTGTGTCCATAATAAAGATTGGCAATGGTGTAAGGAGCAAATCTTCTAACAATTTTTTGGAAAATTAATGAATCAATTGGCATAACATCATCTTTGTTCGGTGGAACATGAGCACTAATCCAAACTCTTTGGTTTTTCTTTTCACTTTCGATCAATTCATCAACCAAAAACTTCCAACCACCGAAAAGATCAGGATCAGATGAAGCATTAAGGAATCTCCATGTGTTAGATTGATAGTAAGTATTTGAGTTCAAAGTAATGATTTTCAAGCCTCTTTCTGTTTCATAGGAGAAGGCAGCATAGTGGTCTTTCATAGTTTGTTTTTCACTTTTTTCAAACCATTCATTTCCAATCCATACATCAACCATTTCATTATTGTTCCATGAGTAACTGTTGTTGTAATCAAGTTTCAAAGGAGCTAACAAACCATATGGAGCGGTATCGTGGTTACCCATACTTGGAAGAACTGGAATTCCATTAAGGTATTGTCTCATGGCTTTGAAAGTACGGATTTCTTCACTTTTAACCAAGTCAACAGTAACACTTTGCAAATCATGTTCAGCAGTGTCACCATTGTAAAGAGCAAATTCAAAGTTTTTCTCTTTGTGCATTTTAGCCATTTCAATTAAAGAATTGTTAACCAAGATTTCTGGTGTGTCACTCAAATAAGCACCAAAGACAGTAGCAGGTTGAAAGTTAAAGTTCCAGCCACGAGATTTTGGGAAATCGTAATATTCACCTTTAACGTATTTTTCTCCATCATAATGGGCATCAGGGTAAAAGGAGAATTTAAAGTCTTTTGGACTCTTGTTTGGATTGTCTGCAGCAAAGGCACTGGTGAAATTATAGTTTTTTTCAACTAATTTGTTGTTAAAAGATTTGGTAAGACCACACACTAATTGGGAACATTTGGCTTCATTACCTTGTTCGTAAGTGAATTGGATATGAGCATCACTCATATGCAAGACATTGAATCTTTCTCTGTTGGTCTTGTTGTAGATTGGTTCGGAGTAATGTTGTGGTTTTTTTTCTGGCCACCAGCTTTCAATGTTGAAGGAATCAACCACAGTTTCAAGATCTGGAAGATCACAACTTCCCATTTGTGCATGACAATAATACTCAAGATCAAATTCATCTGAAGTATTGAATCTTCCTAAAAAGTCCAAGAAATCGTTGTCAAGAAAGTTGACAACATCGTAACCATCAATACCAGATTCAAATTTTTGGTCAAACTTTTTGTCAGTGTAAGCCTTGGTGGTAACAAAGAAGTTTCCAATGGTACAGTACATATATGGAGTTGTATTCAAAACGCAATCCTTGTACATCATCAAAGTAGTCAAATGAGCTTTTTCTGGTTTTTCATCAATCAACTTTTTAACAAATCTCATTTTGTTTTTACATTGGTCACACTTGGAAACATTACCTTTAGCAATTTGCAATTGTTTCAATTGCAACATAATGTAATCATAATCTTTGCTTGGCAAGTTTCTGAAAACAGGTTCCATAAGATCTTCATCTCTTTTTTGGAGGGATTGGGCTTTGAGTTGTTCAACATTAGGAACAACTTGAGCAATAACAGCAGCAACAGCAAAACAAATGAAAGCTATCAAGAAATTGGCTTGCATGGTGTAGTGTTTGGAGAATGGGTTAGTGAGATAAAAATTAGTCTTTCAAACATTTCAACAGTAGGATTTGAGTAGCTTTTATATTGAAATATTGCAGTTGATTTTATTTCTTCGGATGATGAATTTTCTTTCTTTTACGTATACTTTTTGCAACCAAAAATTTTTGTTTTTCTATATTGGTTCCACGTGTGAATAAACCAGATCAAAAATTTTCTCAAGCAAGTACACATTGGCAAGTATCTCAACCATCTCTATCCATAGAATCTATTTAGCCTAACGGAGATTGTTTATTATTAGATTCCTAATTACGCTTCCTATTTAAGCGATTTACTCCTTAAAACGTGGGTCCACTGACACAGTAATTAAGATACTTGTTGAAATCACCAAGACAATATATCTAAATTGTTTACAATCTAATTTATTTGATTTATAATTCATTGTTACATTGAATATATTTCTTTGAATACCTGTTATGAGCAAAGGAATGGTAAAGGTAAGCAACCACTCGTTTTTAATGAAACTATGTTTATTATGATCATTTATGTCCGCTGATTAGCTGATTATTGTTAGCTTTTTAGTCGAAAGTTAGTTTTGCAAAGGAAATTACGGACCAAGAACTAAACAATCAGATGAATGATTACAGGACCACTAACGAAAGATGTTTCCCCTAGTCCGAGGTAATCAAAATACACCTTAAATATCCAGCATTTAGAAAATAAAATTCCAAAACATAGTTATCTTAATATGTTCAGAGGTAGCATCTTTGGAGGTCCATAAAACAAGGTTTATATGAATACAATATAAACATAAAGTAACGGCAAACTATCTTTGAAAGAAACAAAAGTAACCAGAAACTTTTCATATCCAGCATTTGCATTTGGGAACGTAGTTAGCCTAGATATTTGAAGCCGGTCTCATGTCCAAAGGGAACTATATTCATAACCTAAGATCCTATTAGGAAAGTTGATACGGAAAACAAAAATAAACTTTAATAATCATCTACAAACAAAACTATAACCTACACATATACATAACCGCCAAGAATTATAGTCTTGGAATACCCTAAACCTGAATAATTATGTTTGAATCGGATAAAAACAATTCCGAATAGGAAACCTCAAGATATGAGTTGTCAATTGTTGTACAACTTCAAGTCTCGTAATTCACATAAATCTATCAATGCAATTTGAAAAAGCCCACAAAAAAAAGCACTCCAATAAGCTGGAAATAGGATTCATAACCAAAACATAAATTCAGCACTCTTCGCTTACCTAATACTTGTATCGATCATTGAATGGACTTTGATAATTTGTGTTGTTGTTAACTGGTTCGTATCCATCGTGATTAGTATAACCATATTCGGATTTCACACTATCATTACTTGGACCAGGATAAGCCGACGTTGGAGGAGGTTGTGGTTGGTAAGCATATCTTTGGTTATATTGAGCATCGGGGTACATATTTGGATTAATGTATGTTTGTGGTGGTTGTTGATAAGTTGCATTATTTTGATTTCGGCAACAACAGCAGCAGCATGCTTCAATACACTTGACACCCATACATAAACACTGGACAATCGTCGATATGGCCCAAATAACAAGAAGCCCAAGAAGCACACATCCAACAATGAACACTATCTTACATCCTGTATTAGCCATACAGGTATCGTAGTTTTTAAAGGACTTAGCAAAAGATGTGACCTTGTCGGCATCATTTGAAATGGTATCACGAACATCTCTCCTGGTAATAAAATCATAAATTATCGTCATTGTGGATTCTCTTGATATGGTTATAGCTTTGATTCAGAATTTAAACTTAAATTGTGATTTTATACGTATATCCTTTTTTTTTTCTTTCAAACAAAACAAAAAGAAAAAGCGGTCTTTTATCTATATTTAACAATTTGATCAAATTGTTGGAAGAAAGAAAGAATAAGGGGGGATGAATGAACAAAATAGATAAAAATAGACTCAATATGTTTTTTTTTTTTTTCTCGTGTGGTTCCTGATCTATTTTGTAACGTACTTTACACTGCCTCGTAATTGATTTTCAGGAAGGAGGCTGGGGTTAACTGGTGGATGACCTATGCTAAAGTAAGTAATTGCCTCGATTGAGCCGATATATTATGAATTTTATTTCAGTCTCTCGATTGATTCAATTAACTCTTGATAATGACAATGCCTTTGATAAAGAGATTCTTTTATATTGGACCATAATAGGTACACTTGTTATCTTGGGGTAAGCAAAATTCTCGCGTTTTTTTAGTAGACAATTCTGATTCGAAACATTCTCACACAACAACATCACGTGTGTGTATATTCTGACTATCACCACTGCAGCATTTCTGGCTGTCACTTCAGACCAGATACTTTAGTCAGTGATGACTTAAAACCACATGCTTTCTTAAAACACTGATAAACTTGTGTTAACAAAGACTTGGCTAGTTGTTATTGCGCCACTTAAATAATCAATGTTTAGCCAACTCCAACGGTAACAGCTGTAGTGCAGCAGCTCGTCAACTGGACGGTTGATGTAGTGGTAACATATGAGCCTTCCAAGCTCAATACACGGGTTCGATTCCCGTACCGTTCAAATTTTATTTTTTTTCCCATTGATTTCTAGACTAATCTTTATTTTTTGTGACTTCTATCTCTTCTATTTTTTTTTTTTTTCTTGAATGTTTAGTTTTTTTTTTTTTTTTCGTTTATCACATCATCTTGTATCTGGCTAAACTCCCACGGTCAATGAATGTTTAGAAAAGGACTTCTCCGATTCCAACACACCTTTACCCATACTATGAAACGTCTCGTCAGTAATTCCATAGTGTTGACAACTACCGAGGAAAATATTCGCAATGTTTTGGTTGGTTACTGTGATTATTACAACAAGACTAATAATGACTCACTTGAATTGAGAATTACCGGAGGCTGGGTTAGAGATAAATTATTGGGTAATGAAAGCCATGATATTGACATTGCAGTGAATCATCTAACTGGTGAGGAGTTTGTCAATGGACTTCATGACTATCTACGTCAACATGAACCGGAATTATCAATGAATCATGTTCATACCATCAAAATGAACCCAGAAAAATCAAAACATTTAGAAACATGTACTACAAAGTTATTTGGAGTGGACATAGATTTTGTTAACTTGAGATCAGAAGAATATACCCATGATAGTAGAGTGCCATCGATTGAGTTTGGAACTCCGGAACAAGATGCTGTTCGTAGAGATGCGACATTGAATGCATTATTCTACAATTTAAATCAAGGGCAAATCGAGGATTACACGAAACGAGGTTTATCTGACTTGCAGAATGGTATATTGAAAACCCCATTGGCTCCTATCAAGACATTTTTGGATGACCCATTAAGAATTATCAGATTAATAAGATTTGCCAGTAAATTTAACTTTGTGGTTGAATCGGAGACCTTGAACGCAATGAAAGAAGAACACAATAAGTCGGCATTACTGACAAAAATAAGTAAAGAAAGAATTGAAATTGAATTACGAAAAATCTTAACCAGTAACAACCCTGGTTATGGATTACAGTTGATAAACTACGTCGATTTGGCAAGCAGCATATTCTATGTTCCTGAATTAGCAAAAGAATTTGACAACGAGTCTTTAGAACAAGCACGCTCTCAACTTGCACGCCACATTGAAATTGCTAGTTTAATCTACCCAAACTTCAAGCAAACTATCATGAATTCAACAGAGAAATTTAAAAAAGAGTTCTCCGCATTAATGGCCAATGACGATTATAAAAGCGTTTTTTGGTTATCTGTTATATTGCATCCATACACTAATGTTAAGTCACACAAGCCAAACAGAGACATTTTTAACCAGTATTTGAGGTTAGGTCTTACCTCGAAAAAGAGCGATATTGCTAAAGTTTCAGCTATTAATATGAACTCTGCTGAACTCTCGAGATTGTTCAGTGCACCTGAACTTGTTAAGAGATCGGATATTGGTCTTTATTTAAGGAAGTTTCCTGAATTTGCATCTTTGAATTTGATTGTCAATGCTCTTTTGGATTGTGTAAGAAATGTTGATCAATTTATACAATTACCAAAAGAGTTGCCTGTTCCATTTCCTGAAGTTGGTGAAAAGATTTTAAAAGATGAAAACATCAACAAAGTTATTTCTGATGTCGTCAGTAGATATGAGAAATTGTTTATACAGATTGAAAATTGGGATTTGACTAATGTTCATTTGGTGAAACCTTTAATTGATGGAACTACCTTATCAAAATCGTTCGGAATGAAACCTGGCCCATGGTTGAGACCAACTATAGAAGAAATACTAGTATGGCAATTAGATAATCCCCAATCAAGTGTGGATGAGTGCTTTGAGTTTGTGAAGACCATTATTCCAAAATACAAATAGACTTTTTCTGTATATAGTAGTAATAGTAGAATAAACTGAGAGCTTTTATTTTTGAAATCGAACAGAATCTACCACCCCGTGCTTGGTCTTTCCCTTGTTTGTAATCAACGGTGACACCACCACTTTTCTTACCAAACGGTGCAGGTTTCTCGTTTGGCTGCACGTAAATAAAAATTTTGCGACTGATAATAATTTATGATTCATAATTTTTTTCATTATTCGGGTCACAACTGAAAAAAAAATGCTGAAAAAAAAAAAAAAAAACGGCAAGCGTTAGTCATACAACAAATCACCATTATCAACAACGTGCAAATGTCTATTGAAAGAGTGCCAATTTTGGGTAAGGAAACTATCCATGTTGGTTATGGTATTGCTGACCATATTGTCAATGAAGTGATAGCCAACTTGGCTTCTTCAACTTATGTTATAGTGACTGATACAAATATGGCAAGAACTCCCCAATATTCCAAATTGACTGATGATTTCAAAACTAATTTGTCTAAAAAACGCCCTGAATCCAGATTATTAACTTATTGTGTGTCACCAGGTGAAAATAACAAAAATAGAGTAACCAAAGCTGCTGTGGAAGATTTTCTTTTACAACAAGGTTGTACCAGAGACACCGTCATATTAGCTGTTGGTGGAGGTGTTATTGGTGATATGATTGGGTTTGTTGCTGCCACATTTATGAGAGGTGTCAGAGTTGTTCAAGTTCCAACTACATTGTTAGCCATGGTCGATTCATCTGTTGGAGGGAAAACAGCTATTGATACTCCATTGGGAAAGAATTTCATTGGGGCTTTCCATCAACCTGAATACGTTTTCTGTGATGTATCCTTTTTAGAAACTTTACCTGCTAGACAGTTTATTAATGGTATGGCTGAAGTTGTGAAAACTGCCGCCATTTGGAATGAAGAAGAGTTTACTAGATTGGAAAACTTTTCCAAGAAATTTCTTTCTGTGGTTACCTCCAAAAAACCTGATTTACAATCAATTAAGGCCGAATTAGTGAAAACCGTTTTGGAATCTGTTAGAGTAAAGGCTGGTGTTGTGTCATCTGATGAAAAGGAAGCAGGTCTTAGAAATTTGCTTAATTTTGGACATACTATTGGTCATGCAATTGAAGCTGTTTTAACTCCAGAAGCATTACATGGGGAATGTGTTTCTATTGGTATGATTAAGGAAGCTGAATTATCTAGATACTTGGGTATATTACCACCTGTCGCAGTTGCAAGATTATCTAAATGTCTCGTTGCTTATGGTTTGCCTGTATCTATTGATGACAAAGAATTCTTGAAAAAGGTCGGTCCAAAACGTCATTATGTTGAAATTGATATTTTGTTGAAAAAAATGGCAATTGACAAGAAAAATGATGGTAGCAAAATTAGATGTGTCTTGTTAGAGAAAATTGGAAAATGTTACCAATTGAAAGCACATCAAGTCTCCAAACAAGATTTGAGTTTTGTATTGACGGATGAAGTATTGGTTCACCCATTTACAAATCCACCTAAAGAAAACATCATTGTCCCCCCTGGTTCCAAATCTATCTCCAATAGAGCATTGATTTTAGCTGCTTTGGGTAATGGTACTGTTCGTGTGAAAAATTTGTTACACTCAGACGATACTAAACATATGTTAGATGCTGTTGCTTCTCTAAAGGGAGCTGAGATTTCTACTGAAGATAATGGTGAAACTATTGTAGTTAAAGGAAATGGCGGTAACTTGGTAACATGTGGTGAAGAATTATACTTGGGTAATGCTGGTACTGCTTCCAGATTTTTGACGACTGTAGCATCATTGGTGGGGAAATCACCAGCTAGCGATGATGTTATTTTAACCGGTAATGCAAGAATGCAAGAGAGACCTATTGGCCCATTAGTGGATGCCTTAAGATCTAATGGTTCCGAGATCGAGTATTTGAACAAACAGGGCTCGTTGCCATTGAAAATTAGTGCTGGTAATGGCTTGAAAGGGGGAAGAATAGAATTGGCTGCAACAATCTCTTCGCAATATGTTTCTTCAATTTTAATGTGTGCACCATATGCTAAGGAGCCTGTTACTTTGGCTCTAGTTGGCGGCAAACCAATTTCTCAATTATACATAGATATGACATGTGCAATGATGAAATCCTTTGGTATTGAAGTCACTAAATCAACCACTGAGGAATACACTTATCATATTCCAAAGGGAATCTACAAGAATCCAACCGAGTACGTCATTGAATCAGATGCCTCATCTGCAACTTATCCATTAGCATTTGCTGCCATGACTGGAACTTCATGTACTATTCCAAACATAGGCTCCTCTTCATTACAAGGAGATGCAAGATTTGCTGTTGACGTGTTAAAACCAATGGGTTGTAAAGTTGAACAAACAGCAACTTCAACAACTGTAACTGGCCCACCAAGAGGTCACTTGAAACCATTGCCTCATGTTGATATGGAACCAATGACCGATGCATTTTTGACTGCCTCTGTTGTTGCTGCAGTTGCTAAAGGTGGTTCTACTTCTATAACTGGTATTGCTAACCAAAGAGTTAAAGAATGTAATAGAATTGAAGCCATGGTCACTGAATTGGCAAAATTTGGTGTGTCAGCAAATGAATTACCTGATGGAATTGAAATACATGGTATTGATATTAAAGATTTGAAAACACCAGAAATTTCTGATAGAGGTGTATGTTCTTATGATGATCATAGAGTGGCTATGTCATTTTCATTATTGGCAGGTTTGTGTAAAGAGCCTGTTTTGATTTTGGAAAGATCAACTACTGGTAAGACTTGGCCAGGTTGGTGGGATATCTTACATTCCAAATTCAAGATTGAACTTGATGGTTATGAACCACCGTTCAATACTGATAAACATGTAATTAAATCTAGCGATAAAGGTGTTATTGTCATTGGTATGAGAGGTACTGGAAAATCTACTTTATCTGAATGGTTAGCTTCCTTTTTGGGATTCAAGATGTTGGATATGGACAAATATCTCGAAGAGAAGTTGGGCACTGACATTAAATCATTGATAAAAGCTAAAGGTTGGGAACATTTCCGTAAAGAAGAAGCAATTGTTGCCAAAGAATGCTTTACCAAGTTTTCCAAGGGTTATGTCCTTTCTACTGGAGGTGGGATTGTTGAAGGCGAAGATGCCAGACAGCAATTGAAATCTTATGCTGATAATGGAGGAATTGTTTTACACTTGCATCGTGATTTAGATGAAACTGTCACTTTCTTGGCTGCTGATACAACCAGACCTGCTTATAGCAGTGAAGTCCAGGAAGTATGGTTGAGAAGAGAAAAATGGTACCATGAATGTTCGAACTATCATTTCTATTCGAGTCACTGCAGCACTGAGGACGAATTCAATCATTTGAGAAAGTCTTTTGTAAATTACATTAAACTTATTACTGGTGCTGAAAGATCAGTTGTACCAACTGGTAGATCAACTGCTGTTGTCTTGACATTACCAGATTTAAATAATGTTGCTGGAGATTTGGAATCTATTACAATCGGCGCAGATGCAGTTGAATTAAGAGTTGATTTATTGAAAGATACTTCAGCTGCCTTTGTTGCTGCTCAAATTGCAACAACAAGAAAGCATGCTGATTTACCAATTATTTACACTGTTAGAACTGTATCTCAAGGTGGTAAATTCCCTGATGAAAATGTTGACGAATTGAAGAGTTTGTTGTTACTTGGAATCAGACTAGGTGTTGCATATATTGATCTTCAATTGACTGCTCCAAATGAACTTATTGAAGAGATTAGTAGCAAGAAGGGTTTCACCAGAATCATTGGTACTTATCAAGATATAAATGGTGAATTGAAATGGAATAATGTTGAATGGAAAAACAAGTATAATCAAGGTGTTTCCATGAATGCAGATATTGTGAGGTTAGTCGGTAGAGCAAACTCAATTCAAGATAACTTAGATTTGGAAGACTTTAAAAAGCAAAATACCTTGAAACCATTGATTGCTTTCAATTTAGGTACTCAAGGTAAGTTATCACAAGTATTAAATGGAACATTTACTCCTATTTCTCACCAATTACTTCCAAATGACGATGGATTATTGACAATAGGCGAAATAAATCAAACCTATTTTGATATTGGAGGTTTTACTGCTAAGAAATTCTGGGTTATTGGCTCACCAATTGAACATTCAAGATCTCCAAATTTGCACAATGCTGGGTATAAGGCATTGAATTTGCCTTATCAATTTGGCAGATTTGAAGCTACCGATGTTGATGTTGTCTATGATAACTTAATCAATAAGTCCGACTTTGGTGGTTTAGCCATCACTATGCCATTAAAATTGGACATCATGAAGTTTGCTACCAAATTATCTGATGCAGCAGAAACTATTGGAGCTGTCAACACATTGATTCCAGTTGAAGGTGGATATTTTGGTGATAACACTGATTGGGTGGGTATCAGTAATTCTTTTATAAGAGCAGGTGTTCCACCTAAACTGAGTTCGAATGGTTTAGTTGTTGGTGCAGGAGGCACTTCTAGAGCCGCTATCTATGCTTTACACCAAATGGGATGCACAAAGATTTACTTGGTTAATCGTACTGTTGCTAAATTGGAAGAACTTGTCAAGTCATTCCCTAAAGATTACAATCTCGAAATTGTTGAAACTGAACAACAAGCCGATAAAGTAAATAAAGTCTTGTTGGCAGTATCATGCATTCCTGCTGATAAGCCATTAGACAGCGACGTGTTGAAGAAAATCGAGAGAATTTTATCTAATGGAAGTGAGCAAGTTGCAGGTTTCAAACCAACATTATTGGAAGCTAGTTACAAACCAAGAGTGACACCAATTATGAAACTTGCTGAAGAACAATATAAATGGAAAGTTATTCCAGGTGTTGAGATGTTGGTGAATCAAGGTGATAGACAGTTCAAACTTCATACTGGTTTTAGTGCACCATATGAAATTATCCATCGTGCTGTTGTTGAGGAATAATGAGGAGATGTCGGATTTGTTTTTACGTAAATTGAATAGAAAAAATTATATGTCACACTAGAAAATTTGAAAAAAAAAAAGTGCTCTTTAAGATGATGATTGTAAATACTGTTTAGTTACTTTGGAAGGGGGAATCCGTTTATGCTATTGTTTTATCAAAGATCATCAGTGTAAATTCAACGTTTGTAGGTGAAAAAAAAAAATAAAACTGCAAGAACCGGGAATCGAACCCGGGGCCCAACGATGGCAACGTTGGATTTTACCACTAAACCATTCTTGCGACTGAGCTATTGAAGTGCTTTTCTGACAGCTGAAATTTTTTACTTTTTCACACTCATACCTTTTTCTGTTTATTATTTATCAATATCTTATACAGAGGTTGAGAAAGCCAATTAACTTCTTTTGCTTGTTTCATTAAAAAAAAAACAAATTTAAGTGTAAACGGTTATTTTTACAAAATTTCTATTCAAATAATACTGTCAGATTATCAGCATAATAAAAATAGCTGGTGTATTGCGGAAATCTCTTATTCTAGTACATGCCAAGTACGATTTACTAGTTTATCTTAGAAGCTATGTTTAGATTCTTTGGAATTTGCTGTACTCAATTATACTAGTGTCTTAAGAAAATCACTGTCAATCACTGCTAGTTAAGCTTAGCATTGACAAAAATGTCATCTACAAAATATTAGTGCAATACAATAGTGTTCGTTAAGGTTACGACTTCTATAATTCAACTTAAAGATTAAACTTATCATTATGATGCTCAAATTAACCTCAATGCATGAGATCAGCTAAAAAGAGTAATTAAATTTACATGAAGAATTTGATATCAAATGAATATAAATAATAATAATAATAATATACATTGTTCTCAACTAAATACAATCTAAATGAACACCAATTCGGTGAAGAATTGGTCAGCTATTTGTACTTCTGTTAGTAGACATTTGGTACATTTAAAATGTATCGATTATAGTCACTTGAATTTATGTGTAAAAGATCACCAACAATTAAAGGATTTGAGGGAAATCATTTACACAACTTGTCGGGAGTACGACAAGGCAACCCCTTTTTCCCAATCCTATTTAACATTGCCTTAGAACCATTACTAATTGAATAAAAAAATAAAAAAAGGTTTAGCATATGCTGATGATATCACTATCTTTATCCTAAGGATCTTCATAAAAGATGGAAAGTGGTGTCCTTTGATATATATTTGTGGAGACGAGGGCAATACGTCGTTCTTTTCGGAGAATTAATTAGTTTTTGGTATACTACACACGACTGTTTTAGAAACTCGTCTACCTAAAACTTTATTACATTGGAAGAGTTTCCTCGATAAGGATATCCTGATCAATTTGTAAATCACTGATCATTATTGCATGGCTAGGAAAATAATTTTAGTCTAGTTTACGTGATACTAGAAAAACGGAAAACTGAATGTGGGTTCTGTAACATCTGACAAAAAAGTCCTGTTAGTGTTAGATTAATTTTTGATGCAAAAAATTTACAAAGATCTCAAGAAAATGCTATAAATATACAAATGTATCTTCATTTATGTAAAAGTGTACAACTATTACTGTAATTGATTAGTATGTACACTATAGAAATATTTAATAAGGAAGAAACTATACCACCTAAGTACTCTCATTAGACGATGGGATCTCTATGATAAAACGTGCCATTGTCATTCTAGGTAACCACATGTTGTATCATAATAAGCTATTATTGAGAGCACGTCTACTACCTAACAGCTGTCAAATTGAAAACACAACCTAGCTGAACTTGAAGACTGAACTACATGGGATTTGGTATAAAAAGAATGTAAAAAATTATTAATTCAGTTATATAGTTTAAGAATTCAAAGAAAAGAGTTTATGCTGCTTACTAGAATCAACTTTTAAGGCTAATAAATATTAAGTATTCTGCCAAGCTTTTATTCGAGTACTTCAATAGCTCAGTCGCAAGAATGGTTTAGTGGTAAAATCCAACGTTGCCATCGTTGGGCCCCGGGTTCGATTCCCGGTTCTTGCATTTGTTTTTCCCCCCTTATTTTTTTTGATTCACAATTTGCTCAAACAACGATGAGCTTAATAATTCTTATTTTTATTTTTATTTTTTTTTTCTAGTTTATGATACATTCAACAAATCCTACAACAACGACTAACTCGAACCAACAATAGAGCTATCTACATTAAAAGAATGTCATTGAATAATCCAAGTCAAGATTTAATTTTTTTTAAAGATAATTCCCTAATATCCAAAAAAATTCTTAATAATGAAATCAATACAAAATCGAAGAATTCCAATTCTTATTTATCAGTTATAACTTATAATCAATCAACATCACCTAATTGGTTAATTAATGGATTAATTGAAGATACATTATTTGGTAATGCCAGTAAAAGTTTAAATAATCATGAATTATCCAATGTATCAAATGAATCCATCAGCAATACTAATAGGAGAATTATGGTTATATCATTTTTACATAATAAAGAATTTTATATTAAAAATTGTAAACGAATTGGAATAAATCTTGAAGATAAACAAGAGAAGGAGGGGAAATTCCAATTTATTGATTATTTTAATGATTTATTTATAAATTTAATTAAAAATCCTAATGATGCCCTTAAGGATATTAATAAAATGTTTGATGATATTATAAACAATTCATCATTGGATAAGAATGATGATGATAATGGTAGTGATGTTGATGTGATTATTCTTGAAGGGGTAGAGATTTTATTATTTGCTACTAATATAGCATCAAATGAATTATTATTTAATATTAATCGATTAAATAAAAAATGTCGACAGTTATTTGTTGTTTCCAGTAAAGATTGCCTCAAGAAGCATGAAGAATTAGTTACACCAAGTGCTGATCCAATGGTTAAAATTAATGAATTTTTAATTAAATTATTACATCGATCACAATTAAATATTACATTAGAACCATTAATTACTGGTCGAGCAAAAGATATTACTGGAAGTTTAATAATTTCTAAAGGTTGTATTCCATATGATGATAATGATGAGAATTTATCAGTTTCTATCAATGAAAAAGAATATGTTTATCATATTACTAAAGATTCTCAAGTTAAATTATTCTATCGATAAAAATAAAATTCTTGATGTTTAACCTCGTTTTCTATGTAAATTATATAAATCATCCAATGCAAATTCAATAGCACATCTTGACCATAATAATGGGAATAATGGCCAAACTGATCTTTCACCAACTAAAACCCAATAAGGAATATTTTCCATGGTTTTATGAACATCAAATACTCGACCAAAATCTTTCATTAAATATCGTAATTCTGGAACTATAGTGACTTCTCTGATTGATGCTAATGATTGTAACGTTGGAGGTTTTTCATCAATGAAAAATCGTTTCATTACATCAGTTAATAATCCTAATTTATTCATCACCATTAATCGATGTTGAATTTCCATACCAATTATAGTTTTCAATTTTTTCATTAAATTATAACTAGTGGCATCTTGAGTATATTTTTCAATATCTTTCTTCTTGGTAAATTCTATACCACTGCCTCCCCCTCCACCGGCACCACCACCAGAAGAAGTTCTTTTCCGCTTGTTAATACCATAACTATCATTATTGTTATTGTTATTATTGGCGACCGTAGAAGTAGCAGCAGTACTAGTATTCTTATCATATCGGATTTTACCATATTCATGATAATGTTGTAAGTCATTACTTATTAAGGGAGCCAAATAAGGTCTTGCTAAGCTTATAACAAAATGATTAACATTGAAAAGCTCAGTTAATTTTGTGTACGGTGATTGTTGTTGCAAAACAATGTTAGTAGTAGGTTTTTCTCCATCACCAGGAATACCATTACTACTACTACTATTACCACTACCACTACCAACACCGTTGCTGCTACTTCCACCACTACTGGTCCCCCCACCACCACCTACACCTCCACTAAAATTATCATGAGGTTTAAATTTAAAATATTGTTGATGATAAGTAACATCTTGAGGTTTTAAAAATTTCACATCGACATCAGGAGTTTGTAAAACAATTTCATTATTAAAATCTTTAACATATAATGCTACATCATCTGATAAAACCCCAGTACCAATTGAAGCATAAATAGCTGTCCATATAATTACATTTGGAGCAGTTATATAATTTAGTAATGAAGGAACACATTGATTAGTCGGATGAACAACAATATTTAAAATTTTTTCAGTTTTCATATAAGCTTCTTCAAAAGTTAAATCACCAATAGTATCACGAACAAATTTAAGAAATAACAAAATTTCTTGAGAATATCCCTTTTTAACGACATTTTCAATAACATTACCATATCTTTCATCAATTTCATGATTTAATAAATCAATATTTTTCATTAAATCACCAATATTAACTAAAATAGGAATTAATTCTTCATCAGTTAATGTACATACTAATGATGCCACAGCAGCACCAACAGCACTTCCACCAATGATCCTTGGCATTAATCCTTTAAAATACAATGCCTTAACCACCCCTAAATGACATAATCCAAATAATGATCCACCTTGTAATAATAATGCACTACAACCAAATGATTGTCTTGCATCATGGAAAAAATCCAATTTTAATTGTTTACTATTCATAATATATTCATCATTATTATCATTATTTAAAGCTTCATTTAAATAATCCAAACAATTTAATACTTCATTAATATATTCTTCAATTTTAAATTTAGTACCCATATAAGATTTCAAATATAATCTTTTTTGAGCTACACCAGCAAAATTTCGTATTAATCCACTTCGTAATAATGACATCATTACTTGAGAATCTTGATTTAATCTAGCTTCACGTAATAATTTTAATCTTTCATCAATTAATACATAATCATAATGTTTTGAGATGAAATTTTGTCGCCAAAGATCCATATTAGTTAATTTATCAACTTCATAAGCAACTTCTTTCCAATCATTATAATTAGGTGCAGTTTTCAATTGTTTGACATATTCTTTGAGGGGATCTTTCCGATTATATATTTGATATAATTGTTTGACCCAAAAGAAACAAATATCCATAATAAAATCAATAATGGCCCATATATAACTTGGGGTATTGTTTATTATATAAGCAATAATCGGTATAATCGTGGTTGTAATCAATGTCCTTATCATTTAATAAGTTGCAGTTGCTTATCCAAGAATGCAAGTATTTCTTTAAGTGATTGAAGGTATTTGTGATAGGTGTAATGGTAGTAGTTATTGTTGATATTGGTATGACAAGGTTCTAAGTATATATAGATGTGCACCAGAAGTTATATCAGAAGAGTAGAAGAGTATTTTGCTTGTAGTGTTTAGTTTTGGCTGACGTTCGGTGTGGGGGAGTGTCCATGTGATATTTTTTTTTTTTTTATTGTCAGATAATTTTTGTTTAAAGAGGGACAGAAGTTGGACGCATTTTTTTTTGATCTTGTGTTGTCCCATCACGACATCACCTCGCCCCCACTCCTCTCACTCCTCCCCGCCCCCTCCTGCCCCTCCCTCCGCAGGCATTACCTTTCGCGGTACATAACATTGGACCGAGCTGAAGCTAAATTGCCTAATATGCTTGTAGTAATTCTTCTTCTTCTGGGGCAACGTTTCACATATTTTTGTTAGCCAGATTTAGCAATTTAAAAATGGTTGCGAAAATGTATACATTCATATAAATGATGCAGGTTTGTGAACCTGTTCCAATTCTATATCCCTTGATATTATTAATATGAAGTCCTGATTATTTAGTTAGAAGGTACAACAAATATCATAATATTTATCCTTGAATTTATGAATCATAACAGACTGATGCCATTAGCTTTTACTTTTATAACCCATCCAATAAAAGATAATAGAGAAAAACCTTTCAATGTGATAGATCCCATTTTTATACGATTTTTCAATTTAAACTCTCCATTTATGCTTTTTATCGAATTTATACTTTTTTTCAGTGGAAAGGGTGCTGGATTGTAGTAAAGGTAAAATCTCGAAACAAGGCTGGACACTTTCATTAACAATAATGATAATTCTAACCAGGCGTTGTCTATCGGAAAAACCAGGAAATCCACAAAATCATTCCAAATATCACAAAGTAACATTTAACACTATCAATCGGAGTCAGATAGATAGATAGACAGATGCAAACCACGCAAAAAGAAGTACAGGGTACATCACAACGGAAAAAAATTTTTGCGCGATACAAATTGAGGCGGATCGGACTTTTTTTTTGCCTCAACATTGAAATCCATTGGTACCGAATATACAAAGTCATACTAACCTATTGAGATGTGTGGGGACGACATTCATTGAAAGCTCTGATCAATACAGTATCGGCTTCCAAGACAACAGATTAGTTAAAGACCCAGAAATTACACATCTCAAGGACTTATTTGTTCAAAATTAGGGTGTGTAACATGGCTAATTATTAAGGATCAGCGTAATGTTTTATGTTGGTAGAGAATGTACTAATGAAGATGATACACTAATCTACTTCCTTTTATGGTAACACTTGGACATAGTAGCTCGTCCAGTGTAGAAAGGATTTTCTAGTATATAAAGGGTAGAATCCTCATGATTTTGTTGTATATATTTTCTATGTAAGTAAGCTTAATACTATAGACACCTTTCACCTACGCAGGTATCGCTTTCGATTCCAAACAAGATTAGAATTAAAATGGCGTTGTTAACAGCATTAAAATCAGTTTCAAAATTATGGGTCCCAAGAATAAATCAAGTATTCCTGACGATAATCAATTAAGTAGTGACGACGTTGAAATGGTTTCCCCAATTCATGACCCATACATTGGTCTCCCACTGGAGCAATTCCGGAAACAACAACATACCCGGATTGAGTGGGAGACACACTCCAATATCATTTTGAAAGGAGCATTAGAACCCTGGGATAACAAAAAGGGTAAGCAATTTGATGGTACAGAAAAAGTTGAAATCTTTGAAGCTGCTTTCCAAGCATTTCCAGGAATTTATGAATACACTAAGAATCCAAGTGGTGGTTTCCAGGTTATGCGTGATATGAACGTCAATTACACGAATGATGCTGAAAAGAATTTTATTGCTGAACATAGAAAATATATACAACAAAATCATGAGGATTCTACCCTTTATATATTAGAAATCCTTTCTACACTGGACGAGCTACTATGTCCAAGTGTTACCATAAAAGGAAGTAGATTAGTGTATTATCTTCATTAGTACATTCTCTACCAACATGAAACATTCCGCTGATCCTTAATAATTAGCCATGTTACACACCCTAATTTTGAACATTATTAATTATACTTTGAGGAATTAGTCGGGTTCGAAGGTTAATATTTTAAGATTCCTAAGTTTAATTGTATTCACACATCTGTATAAAGGTTTGCTGCATTGTAAGTGGTATTTTTCACTTTTAGTCTATTTGAATTTCTCGAGATATTGAATGATTATAATAGAGAAGGATATAATAATAATAGAAGTAAAATCAAATCACCTGATTATTTAGATAATACAGTATAGTAGTAGTAGTAGTATTAATTGAATTGGTTGTTGTTGTTGTTGTCAACCAAACATGTTTTGTTAAGAGTTTTGAACAAGCTAACCTCATCGCACTTAAGTGGCAATAAAAAAAAATTGTTTTCGAAACTCCGAAAAAAAGAAATTTTTTAATTTCTCCTCACCTCTCTATATGCAGTATGCAGTACATAACAACACCGCCAGCAACAAGAAGAAGAAGAAATTATCCACAATACACGAACAAAAAGAAGAACCAGCCTATAAATAAATATGCAGCCAATCGTAGCTGCTACCAAACACGGAAGAAAGCGAAATAGAATATATAAAAAAAAAAAGAAATATAATAACGAACGGAATTTATCGGCTTAATTAAAGAGTTAATATAATACTTGCATACATTTATTATTATTAATCAATAAATCCACTTCCCCTCTTCTTCTACTACTACTTGACATGATACATTATATATATATATATATATATATTCACACAAGTAATCGCCACATTCTTTTCCTTCTAATTATTCTACACTAAAAGTTATGGAATTATAGATCAACTTCCTACCACTACATTGACATTGACACTCACTTCCATTTCCACTTCCACCACATCTTTATCCCACACATCAAACTTATTCCCATAACTAACTAGTTCTTACTCTTTCTCTTCCTTCCCCATTTTTGCATTCAACACGTCACCACAACACATCTCTTACCCATTTGCTTGATTTGTCATTTTTCATTTGCTTACATCGTGGATTCCTAGTTTTATTCATTCAGTCCCCCCCCCATAAACTTGAACTAGATTCAATAACTATCTAATTAAATTTTACTATTCTCCAACTAGATTTAATACTATTCTGTTTTTCCCTATCGTGATTTGAAAGCTGTAGTTTAAAAACCAAACACACACATATATACACCTTTCCTTTCCATACCAATATAAATCATTCAACATTTAATTTTTTTTTTTTTTACAACCCACTACTTTATAAAAGATATAACTTCTCATAATATGTCATCTGCTAGAAAAATTCTACTACAATCTATCCTCACAACATCATCTAAACAACTTACCACACTAACAAGTATAAGGCCAACCTATTCAATTATAATTAAACAAAGAAATTATTCTGGCTCATCCATTTTCAAAGGTGCAAGAAATTATTTTCTTGGATTTCGAAATAATTCAGGAGAAGATTCTCAAACCAGCAATAACAACTCATCAATGCATTATGATTCAGTTGATGAACTGATTCCATATGTTCAATATCCATTATTTACAAAAGAACAATTAAAGAAAATTGCTACGGATAAATTTAATTTACAAGTTGGACATGCATCATTTGGATATCATTCAGATTCAATTGTCCCCTCGATTAATTCATTGAGTGATTTAACTGATCCTACCCTGTTAAATAGTTTATTACCAAGAAGAAGACCTCAAGGATCACCTAGTGATACATTAAGTATTAAAGCTGGTGATGATACCATGTTAGTTTCCCCCACAGTAATAGCTGTTGCTGATGGAGTTAGTGGTTGGGAAAGTGATGGTATAACTTCATCTTCAGGTATTTGGTCAAGATCTATGGTGGAAACTTTTAGTCGATTAATGACAGAATATAAATTAAATCATTTCCCTCATTATTTAAATCAACGAGATATTCAAGAAATTTTAGATGATTCTTATTTACATACTTCTCATTTAATGGATTTACAAAAATTAAATGGTTCATCTACATTAATTTTAGGGATGCTTAATGGTGATTTATTATCAATTATAAGTATTGGTGATTCAAAAATTTTCATTATTAGAGATGGAAAAATAATTTTAACTAATGAAGAACAAACTAAAGCAGGATTATGTCCAGAACAAATAGGTACTCATACTTTAGATCATTTACCTTCAGATATTGCTTGGATCAAATCATTCAAATTAATGGAAGGTGATTATATTTTAATGTGTTCTGATGGTATTAGTGATAATTTATATGAATGGGAAATTTTAAATTATTTAAATGATTGGATTAATGCTAAACGTAATAATGTTAAAACTATTGCCAGCAAATTATTGATTAAAGCTAAAGAAGTTGCATTTGATGATTATGCTTATACTCCTTATAATGAAAAAGTCAATTCATTAAGTAACACAGGTAGTGGTGGAACTAATCATCAACATAGTCAAGGTGGTAAAGTTGATGATATGTCAGTGATTATTGCTAAAGTTGAATTAAATAAAAAAGATGGTTCTAAATTGATAATCAATTAGAGATTGCTATTACCAGCAAATTTTTGCTAAATTAGGGAGAGTTATTTTTTTTTTTTTTTTGCATTAAAAGTTATTCATATACACATACACTTTTGGTTTTTGGGGTTTGGGATTTTTTTTTATATAATGTTACTCTTGATATTTGGGTTTAGTTAGTTTTAAATAAAGGAAGAAATAGAGAAAGAAAGAAAGTGCTTTCACTTGCTAAAAAGTACATCTACTACTAATAATAATATACATATATAATGCATAAATTTTAAAAATAAGCAACTCTTTCTATTAAATTATACTTTTCTATTTTCAAATTCCTATTTGGTTAAATTGATGATATTTCTGAAAAATATTGTCTTAATATCAAAGCCAACATTTCTGGTAATTCTTGAATATTTTTAACCACTACATAAAATTCAAATGGGAAAGAATCTAAATATTTATCAACTTTTAAAATCATTCCTCCAGTGTTATTATCAGTTACATAACTCACTTGTTGCATATCCATAATTGATTCATTTTTACCAGTAGTAGAAGTGGTTATTCCATCAATAATAACAAATACCATCATGATTTTTTCTTCTCTAGCTTTTCTTACCATTCTTAATATAGTTTCATGATCTTCACATACTCCATCAGATAAAATAATTTGTAATTGCCATAAATCATTATTACCACCATTAATAGTTGATTTTGCATCTTGGAATATTTTCAATGATTCATTACATAATAATTTCATATCAGTTTTAGTTTGTTGGAAATCAAACCATTGGAAAATTTTCGCTCCCATTTCTTGAGAATTATTAAATGGTTTATTAAATGATTGAACAACTTTAACATCTTCACCAAATCTAACAATTGATAATCCACCACTTTCTAATTGACTTAATGCTTTAGAAACAAGTGCAATACTATGAAATGCCAATTCAGTGGATTTACTTTCACTCATTGATTTAGAATCATCAACTGCTATCATGATTTGATATTGTCTTTTCGATGGTTTGGTTCTTCTTAACCAAATTTTATCTTTTTTGAAATCAGAAGCAATATATGGAATAATTCGTTTCATATTTAATCTTTTCCCAGTTTTATAATCACCTCGTAATTTTGTCGCTAATGTAGGTTCTAAAATTAACCGTAATTGTTCACATAATCCTGAAGCTAATTCTTGAGTGGCCAATTCACTATTTTTCCATAATTTACGAGCAACTTCTAATTCAATTGGTGGGGTATTATTAATTTCATCAAGTTCTATTGGTGATACATTCTCAGACATTTCTTCATCATCCAATTCTTCTTCTTCTTCTTCTTCTTCCTCGTCATCAATTTCATTGGATTTCATCATATCTTCTAAATTATCAGTGATTTTTCTTTCTCCCATAAAGGCACTCTTTGCTTCACCTTCAAAATCACCATCAGGATTATCATCTTTAATTTCGCCCGATTCTAAATCATCCATTTCCTCTTCATTCTCCTCATCTTTTTCTTCCTTTATTTCAATATCTTCTTGACCTTCATTCTCTTCCTCCTCATCATCAATGGCTTTATCTTCATCAATTGATTGTACTTGCTCTTTATCAGCTGCTCCTAAGGCTTGAGTATCAAAATCAGCATTCTCACCATCAACATGTTGAAATTCATCCGGTTTAATATTTGCTGAATTTTCTTCTTCATTATCTTTCTCTTGTTGTTCTTGTTTAATAACATCCAAAATTTCTTGTCGACGACGATGAAATTCTTTTAATGAATCTCCTAATTGTTTTAATGATTCATTAGCTTTTTCACGAGCATCATCTTGTACAGATTTATCTTCTTCTTCTTCCTCAGACTTTTGTTGGTTCTCTTGTTGATCCATTGAAGCAGCAGTTCCTGAGGCACCAATATCATTATTTTCTTCCATAACTTGATTATCGGCACCTTCTCCTTTTTCTCCAGATTCTTGTTTTACAGCTGAATCCATATCAACATCTTCAGTATCAATATTATTGGCTCCTTCAATACCTTCTGCTGTTGGTTCTTGATCATCATTATCATTGTCATTTCCTCCTTCTTCATTTTCTGGTGAAGGTTTTTCATTATCTTCACCAACAAGATCATCTTCATTTTCTGATTCCATGACATCTTCATTGATTTCATTATTACCATTAGATTCGTTGTCAACATCATTTTCCTCAGGTTCTTCTTCAAGTTCTTCTTCTCTTTCTTCATTGGTTGGATCCATTTCTTCATCTTCTTCACCGTTATCATTGGATTTTTCCTCATCATGTTCATCATCTTTCATTTCAATATCATCATCCAAATTATCATCGAATTTATCACCATCTTCATCTTCTTCATCTTCTCCTTTCATTTCATCATCATCATCATTATCTAAATTCATATCTTCAGGTAAATCTAATGTCTCAGTTTCAGGCACATGATCTTCCAATTTTTCATTCTCATCTTCATTATTCTTTACATCATCTTCTTGTTCACCAACATCTTTCTCATCATCTCCATCATCGCCTTCTTCCTGTTGTTCCTCTTTTTCATCTTCATTACCTTCCTTATTGTCATTATTATCTTTAGGTTTAGTTTCATTTTCTTCATCTTCCATTGCTTCCATTTCATCATCATTATTATTATTGGAATTTTCTGGTAATTTATCTGAATCTTTCTCCTTTTTATCCTCTTTAACTTCTTCATCCCACATTTTTTCATCAATGGCATTAGGATCTAAATCATCAATATCATCAATTTCTTCATCCAATTCTTCTTCATTATCGCTGTTCCCCTTTTCTTCATCATCATCTTTTTCTTGATCTGATGCTTCTTCTAATTGTCCAGCCATATCACCTTCAATATCAACTGCATCATCATTTCCTTCTTCTTCTTCTCCTTCATCTTTTTCTTTATTTTCTTCATTTGGTTGTTGAGCTTGTTCAGATAAATCTTCATCATCTTCAACATCATTAGAATTATTTTGTGCCCCTTCTCCATCACCTAATCCAGTACCATCATGTAAATTATTATTATCATCTTTTTGTTCATTTGGTGCCTCTGGAGTACAAAACCCTTTCGTTGCCAATGTATAAAGTGATGACGATAAGATAAATGTCGCTTTTGAAAGATCATAATAATTTAATCTAACTTTACCAAATATTTTCAAACATAATTGGTAATAATGATTCAATATGGGGAAGGTGAATGAAGTTAATGCTGATATCAATTTTGATGATTGTTGATTATGTTCCACTAATGATATATTTTCAATACATTTTTGTAATTTATTACCAATGGTTAATAAATGAAGATTTTTCATGTAATTGGTGATTTTATGTTGTGATAAAATTAACCAATCATCATCATCTCGACTAATTTCTTGATTCTTTTCTTGAATTTCCATGATTTTTTGAACAGCTACTAAAATTGATGTTGTGAAAATTCTAAATTCTTTTTCAACATTTTCAATAGTTTCCACACATGTTAAAGAAGTTGAAGATTCAATATTACCATTAGCATGTGAATTATTAGTTATCCAATTCAATATGGTATCTGCAACAAATGCAAGTTGTTTATGTTCTGATTTCCATTTTTCCAATGTTATTATCAATTCATTAACGAATTTAGAAAAATTTTCAACATTTCCAATTGTAATACTAGTGGATTGAACAACATTACTTTCATCATTAATGGAATACACAAGCTCATTTAATTTATTCTTTAACATATAAAACATGGCAACATTTGTATCATTAAATCCAAATTTTGTAATTGATTCCAAAGTCGTTATACCATAATCCAATAATTTAGGTAACCACATCTTAATAATTCTAATATTATCAACATTCAATTTAATGGAATCTTTTACACTAATAGGTGTCAATGTAGCTGATAAATTATTAAGATTAGCCACAGTATGGAATCCATTATACCAAGAATTAAATGTAGCAATATTATCTGCTAATTTCTTAATTGGGACTCGATTAACAATTAATGAATGAATCAAATTTTCAGTAGCAGAAAGTCCCTTTTCTTTATCAACTTGAGGAACTTCATCAGCATGAGCAGAAGTAGAACTACTAACTGCAGCTCTAAGTCTTGGTAATAAATCCAATATTTTAAAGAAATAACAGTCAGATCCTTGAGCAATAGTATTTTGGAAACTAACGGAATTGGCAATTATAAGATTGACTGATTTTTGTGTAGCAAGGATATCAGAACGGGAACTTGTTTTCAATCCTGATCGTCTAATTTCACGTAATGTGTCACTCAATAATTTTCTTTTCTGGGTTTTCAATGCTGCAATCAATTTTTTATTTGATTCTTTAAATTCTGATGGAGTTTCTTTTCTTAATCTTTCCATATCAGATACAACTTCATGAGCAAAGTCTAAGAAATTTGGCAATTGTTCTTGGGAAATCCTCTCAACATACACTTTCATATTGTTTTCAATGACATTTAGATTTTGAAGTCTCTTTGGTCTTTCAATCCAACTAGGAATCTCTTTAACAATTTGTATTTCATTACCTGTAACAATAGATTGAATTTGTGGTAATTTAACCAGATCTAATGTACCAGCTGATTCGGTGATCCCTTGTTCAATAATTGGTTGTACAGGAGTACCCAATACAGCACGATACTTTCTAACAATCTTATACAAATTATTATGTGAACGACGAGCACTTTGTTTCAATGCATCAATATTGACATCTTTCCAACTAGCCAATAAAATAACTTCAGTAATATCTTTTTCCAATCTCTTTTTAGAATCTTCAATAGTTGATAAAACCGTTGGTTGAAATTGATCATAAAATGTAACAAAATTACACAAGGCATCAACAATTGGATGATTTTTATTAATTTCAAACGCATGATTTTTAAATGCCTTTAATAATTTCAATCGAATTGTAAATTCACCACATGTGACTTTACTCATAAATACATTCAATGCTGATAATAATTTGACTGCTGGTTCTTCTTCATTATCTCCAAGCATTGGAATGATGATAATTTCCAATAAATAAAACCACCATTTACCAATGTTCTTCTCCACTGATTTTTCTTCAAATTCAAATAATGATTTCCAAGTAGATAATTCTAACTTCCTCCATGAAACAATCAAATTTGTCAAAATATCAAACTGTTCCTTCATTGAAACTTGACTAGAAGCATATTTTTGCCATTCAGCAATAAAAGTATAGATTTGTTCCAACTTCTGTAAATATCTTCCTAATGGCAATCCAATCGGATATGAAAGAAATTCATTGGTTGCAAATACAATATTTTTCAATGTTGCATGTTCAGGCCATTGATCCAATAATTTTTGCGACATGTTATATACTGTTGTCATGATTGTAACGGCACGTTTAACTTCAGTTGGATTCAGATCTTGATAAAAATTGAAATCAGAAACCGTTTGATTGAATTTGGTATGAGTCTTCGCTAATTCATTAACTAATGAAGTCATCACTGAAGCATTGTTAGTGTTCTTGTGTAAACTATCTTGATATTGATTCAATTGTGTTATCAATTCACTACCTTGATGAACAATATCAATCACATTGTCTTTATCTTGTAACAAATATTCCTTGATATAATCAGAGGCAATTGATTCATAAATCGATTCAAAGCTTGCATTATTTTTCTTCAAAGTATTGGCAGTTGTTGTTCCATCAATATCCAATACATCTTCATAATCAGGAAACAACTTTTTGAAATCTCCTTCAATATCTTCATTCGGATCACTGTATTTGTATAAACTTCCTTGTTGTAAGTTTTCCTTTTCTTCTTTAATACGACGAAGTGACCATCTATAATACAATGATTGCAATGACTGAATCAATATGCCTTGTGCTTGTGGTTGCTGTTGCTCATTTGTAGCAGATCTATGAGCAAATCCAAGCTTAATGAAATAAGCCATAACAAATTCAGCTGCCAGTGAATCAATACTAACAGTTTTGGTAAAATCTTGAACCGAGGGGAAAATCTTTTCAATGGAAGTTAAACTTGTGAAATCACATACATCAATTGACCAAGTTTGTGGATACAAATGCTTTCCTTGATTCTTATCAATAGTTATCATTTCAAATCCAAGTTTCATACCATATATATAACCACATAAAATATCATTCAAATCAGAATAAAGCAAATAATTCTTCTTTAATCTCATAATGAATTGTGAGGTATTATTTTGAAACATTTCTACCATATTTATGCCTTGTTCAGAAGAACTCAAGACAGTTTTCAATAATGATTCCACTGGTCCCATATCTATTGTTGATTCCATAATGGAATTCCATTCATCAAATAACCCATCTATAGATTTCGAATCACGGTATACCTTGGGATTATTTGGTGCTTCTAAATCAATCAAATGCTTCAAAGTGGATTCCAAATACGTTTCTTTATCACCACTGAAAACTCCTCGAGCTGATTCCCAACTGGAAATAAGGTTTTCACCGAAAACTTTTCGATCTTCAAACACTTTATAAAGGACATATTCTTTAATTGCTGGATCATAAGGAGAATCTGGAACATACAATAAAATTAATCCCAAAGCAAATGATACCCAAGCTTCACCTAATTTGCCCAAGCTCAATTCAGAAGCATTAACAACAGAATTTACTGAATCAACTAATAATTTAACAGCAACAAATGAATGGCTGTCTGAACCAAAAGACAAAGAAACTTTATCAAGAACTAACTCAGGATTATTTAATAGCTCATCTTCATATAAACCAAGTGCATTCAAAATTATCTCAAACCAAGAAAGTAACAAATTGCTGAAGGCTCCCTTGACATCATTCAAAACTTCAAATGAATGTTCAATAACACATTTCGAGACAGACTTCAAATCAAAACTTGTTTGTTCGAGTGATTTCCCAGAAGTATTGTTAAATTGAACTGCTTTGGTCAACATTGATAACATCAACTCACTAGTGAACAATGGAGAAACTCTTGATTTCCTGTCCTTCCATAAGCTATCAAATATCTTTGGATATGGCTTAAATTTATCTTGCTTGATCAATGAAAACATGGATCTATTTGAACAATTATAAAATTTCATCAAATCTTGATCATCGTTACCAGAAATTTCAACTAAATTGGCTATATTTGTGAAATCATCAACAAAAATATTAACTCTTGGATTAACAAACGATTCAGAAACAGTAGATAATTGTTCAATACCTTGTTCAAGTTTCTCAAGTATGGACAGTAATTCATCTCTTTCATATTCACCCAGGATAATTGATTTATACAAATCTGCAATCAGATAGCCAAAGCTAGTCACTATATCAGAAGATTCTGGAAATTGCAACTTCGATACTGTATCAAAATCCGCAATAACTTTATATAATCGTTGTAAATCTTCCCAAGCGTTGAAATCTTGAGGGTATAAACCTCTACAGTATTCCCAAATCTCATTGATTGCTGCCCCTTTATTCAATGCAAACTGTGAATTGAAAATTGATATAGCCGTTTGATATTGTTTAGAAAGTTCTGCACGGTCTTGAGTAGATAAATACTTATCTGACCATTTGACAATCAATTCTTGATATACTTTTAGCCTAGACTCATTCTTTTCGTGGCCAGCTTTAATCATACCAATCAAAACCAATAAAAGTTCATGTAATGGTTGGTAAATGACCCCTGTGAACAAATCGGTCTTGAAACTATCCAAAAAGCAAGATATAATAAAACCTTGCAACAGTTTAACAAATCTAAACAATTCCAATTTGGGTGGTGATTTGATTTGTCTACCCAAAGCTGATGCAGCAGATTTTTCAATGAATGATAACTCATGAACTTTCTTATCCATAGCATTCAGTTCAATCTTGGATACAATATCTTTTAGTTCTACTATTTCTCGCAAAACTTCAAATATCATGGTGGATTCAGAAGTTGTTATTGCTGGATGACTTTTCAAAATACTAGCAACAATGTAAATATTTGTCAAAAAATGGAAGCCTTGCGATTCAGTGAATGCAATATTTTTCTGGACAATATTATTTGCAACCACATCAACTGGAGAATAAACTGACAATGATATATCAACCAAAGAAGTTTGCTCGACATATTCTAATGTGTCACGCAACTGTTCAGCATAACGTTTGCTAGATTGTGCAAATTCTGAGCTTGAGAAAACAACATTTGCCCAATCCTTGAGCAATGGGAAATTGTTCAACTGAATGAAACTCCATAAAGCACTAGGACTAACATTTCCCAGAGAAAATGCATCATCAATTAAACTGAATTGCTTTAGTGTAGATTCTTTGTTGAAATTGAAACCTGAAGTAGGAACCACTTTTTTATCACTAATATCTAATTCCTCAATTTTAATTTGCAATGATTCATCAGTTGTGCTTGAGCCAAGATAGCAAAGGCCAAGGATTTGACGATCAAACTCAGTAGCCCTTTGTTCCAAGGAATCCATAAACAATTCTATTCCTCTATTCCTCATTGCTCGTGAAAGTTCACCATATTTTGGATCCATTGTTAAAAACAATCTAAAGTTAGCATGAGGTTTAAGAATTCTTGGCTGACCATCTTCCAAACTGCATTCATTAATAATCAAACTTCCATTACTTTCCAATAATGAATTCAACCTGTCCAAAACTGATGGACTACATAAATTGGCATTGTCAAGAACCAACCAGTTACCTTTTTCAACAGCTTGAACTAGTAAACCATCAAACCATTCAAATCTTACGCTAGCCGTTTCATTTAATTTGTGGGCCAAATTTTCGGCTGTATTAACCAAATCTTTGATTTCTGGAATGGAATGATAATTAGAAAAACCTGAAAGGATTGCATAAAATTGTTCAAAAGAAGAACCATTAGAATTATGTTTTTCAATAAATTCAAGTAATTCTAATGCTTTAGCCAATATATCAGCATTACTCTCTTGATATCTAAGATTCATTACAATCAATTCATTGATGAGCTTGTGCGTTTTTTCAAACAAAGCATTAGTTTCTCGAGAAAGATCAACTTGTTCGTATCCTCCCAATATATCCATTGAATCAACATCACTATTCATGGAGAATTCATCAAGTTTAGCGCCTACCAAATTTGCCAAGTACCTCACTAAATCAGTTTTACCTGCATTTGTTGGACCAGTAAGAATCAATGGTATGTTATTGCTAATGCATCTAAAAGCTGTTTCCATAAATTTAAAATTACATTGCAATGGCAACAAATTACCACCATTGACATATTGAATTAAATCATTTTTACCAATCAATGCTCCACCAGCTTGCACAAATGATTCGGAAGAATTAAAATAGTTATCACGTTCAATGATCTCCCCAAATATAGATTTAAACAACTTTTGTGCATGAAGACGATCATCCTCATTCCGGAATCTTTGACAAATAATCATATCAATAAAGTCAGATAATTGGATATCTTGACTGATATTACCAGAAGTATAAAGACTCAACCAACGCAAGGAATCACGTAAGTTAAATTCCCAAGGTCCGCCTTGAGCCCCCCATAATTTTTTGATGACAACTTGCTCTTCCAATTGTGACATGAATTCTATCAATCTAGAGCAATCATTTTTATTAACAGAAGGGAAAAGATGATAAGAAATCATATTAAGATCCTCAGCTTTAAGTGTATCAACATAGACAACAGTGAAACGATTGACAAATGATTTTGGCAAACCTTTTCTACCGCCTCCTTGATATTGTGGATTCTGTGCAGCAAATACAGTAAAATTAGGATGACGCTTGAAAGATTTATCTAATTCGGGAATGTATGCTTCACCACGATGATCCAAACAAGCATTCAACCCTTCCAAAACAGATTGTGATGCCAAATTCATTTCATCTAATAAAACCCATTCCCCTCTTTGCATGGCCCTTAAAAAGGGTGCATCACGCCAGACAAATTCTCCAGCTTTCCCACCTTCAGCTGGTGCATCAGAACCGAAAAGATCAACTAAATCTGTTTGTTCCGATAAATTGATACGAACCAAGGGATTCCCCGTAGCACTAGCTAATGCTGTAATTAAACTTGTTTTACCAACACCAGGACTACCTTCTAATAATATTGGTTTCTTAACTTGCATTGCTCTAATCACCCTCATGGCATTTGCAGCAGTAGTTGGAGCTTCCAAATTGAAAGATTTGTTGTGTTGTGAACCTTCAAGTATAGGTATAGAAAACAAGCCAGCAACAAGATCATGCAAACCGACATTAACTTGGATCTGGTTTGCCAAAAATTCAGTTAAATCATAATCTGCAAATGATGAAAGCTTGAATACACATTCTTGCTTGATATTTTGCAATCTTGATTCATTTTCGGCCAAGTAGGCAGTATTATTAGTACCCAAAGCATCAATAAAAACCATAGATGCACCATGATACAATGCGGCCATTGGATTTAAATTGTCAGGACAAGAGTTTATAAATTCAATCCATGCTAATATATCACGCAATGAGATGACCCCATTATTTGTATGACCGCCTCCAAACTGCTTGGCAAACCATTCTGAAAACTTCACAATTGATGTGGTGAGTTGCTTGTGCTTGAGTCTGGATTCAACAATTTGAGAAACGTCATCAAAGTCTTCCATAGAAGGCACCCAGATTTCTGTAAATCTATTCCTTAAAGCCGGCGAAAGTTCCTTTTTACCATAGTCACCACCAGGGTTCATTGTAGCCAAAAATTCAAAACTCTCTGAAGCAGTGATAAATGCATCGTCAGTCCCCTTTTCTGCTAACAATAAACTTCTTTCTGGTTCCAACACTGAATTCAATCTTTCTAAAACAGAATCATCAGCCAATGAAATTTCATCCAACAAAAAGAAATCTCCCAGTTTCATAGCTCTCACTAATGGACCATCGCTCCATTCAAACAACAATGACACATTTTTTGTCTCAGCTTCAATTTGTTCAACAAGTTCTTGGTGTTCTTCTGGAATTGTGATTTTTCTGTATTGGCCAAGTAAATTATCTAATGTTAGACTCGAATCAGTGGTTTCAATACCCAATTTAGCAAATAATTCAATCAAATGATTAAATAAACTACTTTGAGTTTCATATTTGTTTCTAACTGGTCTTTGTGCACCTAACAAATCCCCAGTTTCGGTATTTTGATGAGCATTAACAGTAATTAATTCTTTACCTAAAAATTTGGCAACAACTTGACAAACAGTAGTTTTACCACACCCAGTTTCACCAACTAGCAATAATGGCTCTTTATATTTGATTGATGTAGAAACCAATACTGCTAATCTGCGCATTGCCTTAGTCCATACTATAGAAGAATCACTTTTGAATATTGCTTCAACTTCCAAGCTCTTGTAATATTCATCCATGTCTAATTTCACTTTCATAACTTTTTCAATGGTTTTCTTGACAACTTCTTTTTCATCTTCCTTTCTGACTCTTTCAGCTAAAAGCATGTAACCGTTGGCAGCCAATTCCTCATACCCTACAGCATCTCTCATAGCCCATCTAAATAAATCTCTCAATGTGGCAAATGAGTTCTTTTGCTCAAACAATCTGGTAGATTGTCTTTGTACGGATAATTGACGATAAACTTCGACAATCTTCTTCCCGTAAGAAGGAGCTATTTGACATCTCTCTCTTAGAATGATTTCTAATTCATCTTGTGGTATATCATCAAAATGTAATTCCAAAAATCTATTTCTAAAAGCTCTTGATAATACTTTTCTACCACCATATAATCCAGGTGGATTTTGGGTGGCAAATAACATGAAATCTGGATGCGGATGTATCACTTCTTGAGTTTCTGGAATGAATAATTCTCTATTATCATCTAACAAACGATTCAATGCTTCAAGTACATCAGTTGGTGCAAGATTCAATTCATCCAAAACAATCCAATGACCTTTTCTTAATGCTTCTACTAAAACACCTTCTTTGAACACCAACTTCCCGGTGGAATCAGAAATGTAAGTACCCAAATATTCTTGCAAATCAGTATGTTCATGATTATTGATACGGACAAACTTGTGTCCTGTGATATTTGCCAAATAATTAATCATGGAAGTTTTACCAGCTGAAGTTGGACCTTGAATCAACACCGGGAATCTTCTTCCTGCAGTTGCTCTGACTAGGTTAAGCATATTTTTCTCCACAAATGGAGTTATAATATAGTGTGGTTGGGGAACAATCTCTTGTGGACCATGTTTCATCCAATAATGTTTAAACTGGACATAGTCATCGGGATTTGATGATGGAACTGGAGGAATTTGATTCATTACCGATTTTGAATTCTTGAGACGATCAACAGTATGCTTGAGGATTTCTGGTTTTAATATATCTTCAGATTTCCTGTCTAATAAAGTTAGGAATGACATGGAAAACCCTTCATAAAGTGCTCTTCTTAATCCATATATTGAAACAATATCACAAACATAAATTAATGTTCTTGTCAACGTACGGATACTGAAATGTGGTCTTTGATTGGCACCATCGACAATTTTATTGGTTTCAGATAGCTGTTTTGCCTTCAAGTACAATTCAGCAATATCATTACCGACCCATTCATCACCAACGGCAAACCTGCCAATATACTTGTCTATAATGGCTAAAAGATCTTGGATATCTCTATCAGGTGAATGAACGTAAATTTCGGTAAATCTGGACCTAATACTCAATGGCAAATCTTTTTTACCCACATCAGTAGAAGGATTCATACAACCAAATATTCTGAATTCCGGATGTGCTTTAATTGATTCAACATCACCTCTTTCAGATAATAAAATCGATCTTTGATTTACTGTGTCGGCCAATAAATCAGCGATACTCTCTAATGTATCAGAAGTTGCCAAATTCAACTCATCTAGTAATAGCCATTCTCCATTTCTCACTGCTTTCACCAAAGACCCTTCAACAAAATTAAACACAAATGAATTATCCAATGTTGATGATTGAATTTCAAATTCTTTGATTTTTTTCTCAAATTCAATCCATTTTTCAAGTAAAACTGATTTTTCAAATGATTTCAATTTTCTTTTCTTTCTTGGTCCACCATCTTCTTCTTGTTCAGATTCTGGTTCCGATAATATATCTTTGGCCATCTTTAATGCTTCTCTCCATAACTTGACAACATTTTTCCATTGGGATTTATTGAAACATTTACTCAATATTTTAGAAAATTTGGCATTTTTCTTTTCTGAAAATGTACCAATAAAAAGATTTTCAAACATTTCTTGGATTGGAACGGCAACTGTTTTTGTATTGACAGGCTTGTACCCACCAAGCAAATCACCAGTTTCTGTTTGTTGAGAAACATTGATAACAGTTAATTTTTTGTTCATCAACTTGGCCACTTGTTGAACAACAGTTGTTTTACCAGTACCAGTTTCACCGACTAACAACACTGGTTCCACCATTTCAATGGCAACAGCAATTTGTTCCATCAAACGAAGTGAATGATTGGTTCTGGCAAACGAAGTGTTGTTATTGCTCAGACGCTTATTGTATAAAGCCTTGTCTTGTGCAGTTTTCTTAAGAACGGCTCTTCCAATTTTAAGTTTTTCTTCATCGTTAATAAATAATGGAACATGTTTCGATAAGAATAAATTGATTCTAGATGTTGGGATTTCTAATGCTTCACCGATAACATTTATCAATGGTGTTAATGCTTGTGGTTCTGTGATTGCACTTCCAAAGCAATCTACAGCTTCAGCAAATATGTTATCAAAAATAGACGATTCAAGTAACTGATCAGGTTTCAGTATTCCTTCCACCATCAACATATTGTTACATCTACTGCAAAATTTCATCAAATCTCTGAACGAAATAACTCTTGGATGTGAACCCTTGTTTAAGGTAACAAATGATGAAAGTGAGTATATTCTAATAATTTCATTGTAACATTTGATAAATGGACCGATTAAATTGATCAATAAAGGGAACTTGGTCACCAATATATTCTTCAAATCAACTTCATTGGGGACTTCAACTTTAATCAACTCCCATAATCGAATACCAATTAAATCAGGAATGGAATCTTTTCTTGAATCATTGGAAGTTCTAATGGTAGAAAATAATTGAAATCCATTTTTGGCTTTGATCACTTCACCTCTTGAAGGAATACTCAATTCACGTTTTTCTAATAAAGTTAACAAAACTGATAACACTTCAGTGGGTGCCTTATCTATGTCTTCAATTAATACCCATTTACCTTCTTGAACAGCAGATGTCAACACACCGGTTCTCCACTCAAAAGTACCTGGTTTCTCGCCTGATGCATATGTACCAAGCAATAATTTGGCATCGGTTTGTTCTCCAAGATGAATCTTGACAATTGAGTCGGAATATGACATGTAATTGGCCAATTGATTAATTAAGAAAGTTTTACCAGATCCAGCTTTCCCATAAAGCATTACCGGTTTATTGAACTGAACACTAGATGCCAATTTCCTTAATACTTCAACAGCACTATTTGTCGGGACAAATTTGGTTTCTTCTTGTTGCAGGGACACAGATTGTGATTTTGAGATATTCAAATGTGGCACCAAGACACCACAGACAGAAGTCACAGTGGAAGACAATGATTCTGGCGGTATTTGTATGCTGTTAGTTTTTGATGGGTTAGAATTATATTCTACTTCAGGTAAGGTTAAAAAGTTTGAGGTTCTTTTCGCCTCTAACAATGCAATAAAATAATAATCCACTATTTCACCTTCATAATTAGATTTCAAATCCTTATCTTTTGGAAGATGAGTGTCAATCATTTTATTTTTGGAGATTTCTGATGCTTGTAAATATATGGATAAGATTTGAATCGCTAAAAATTTAGAAACTTGAAATTCATTTCCTGATTTGTTGATGATTTGATATAATGCTTTTGGTTTGATGAATGCTTTGAATCTATTGGTATCAAATTTTAATAGTCTATAAAATGCAAGTAAAATGCTCTCTAATTCATATCTTTCAATGTCAATATTATCCCAAAATGCATTTTGTGACAAAAATAATTCAAACAAGTTCAAATATTCAGTGGAGATTTGTAATAATCGTGATAATGCAAGTAATACTACTGAACCGGGGACTTTTCTTGTTTCTAACTTTGATTTAGTATATTTGTTTTCAAATTCAACAGTTTTATTAACCCAACGGGCAATCAATTCTAAAAATATAGGTTTATAGCAATAATATGTTGGTAAAGAATGGTCTAATGCTAATAATGATAATTGATTTAAATTCTCATCTAATGATACTGATTTATTGAATGTAAACAATTGAGTTGGTAATTTCTTCAAAGTATAAAAGGATTTATATGTTGAGTATAACTCCTCAACTTGATTGAAACTGATAGTGATATGATTATTCATTATCAGTAATGTTGGTATATCAATTAGTTTAGTTCTATATCAATGGAGTATAACTAACTTGTTTGGTTTTTTATTTTATAGGAAGAGAAGAGAAAAAAAAAAAAAAATTACGCAAGAATTTTCTTTAAGTGATGAGATGGAGAGGATTGTATGCAGTCCATTGAAAACTTACACTTTCTTCGTGCTAGAGTTACTGTTTGGAGGGAAATGTTTCTAACAGTAGTTTAACCTGACACTTTTGGGCCAAAGTATCAAATAAATTGACCAGACAGTAAATAATAAAAGTAGTGAGACGGTTGGTATAAATTTTCTTGTAATTATTTTTTTAAAATCAGAAATGCCCAATTATGTTATACAATCAAGATAAGTACAACAGTTTAGCGAAAAGAGATGCCATTGATAAATTAGTGCCTCACCTTAACATTCTATAGGAATAATATCCCAAAGTGCTTGAAATTCTGTTTTTATGATAAACTTCTGGAATTGACCGATCACGGCTTTTAAAAGCCACTCATATAATCTTGTTTTAGTGATGGATAAGTTGATTATTGAGTTAGTTAATCAATAATATCATTTCAATTCATTTAAGAAGTTATGACAAGTTTTGTTGAATGAGTCCAGAGTATGAGCTTTATTAATAGTACTGCTAAAAATCCACATACACGAAACCCACCCTACACAAATTTCCTGTATTTTCCTCTTTTAATGAGCAATATTATATTACTCCTTTTGGCTTTTTGTCTTTATCATTTGAGATCTTAACATTATCGCTAAACGAATGTGGTCATACAATTTATAAAATAAGGGATGTCGAACTTATATTTTTATTTGCACCAACAGAAATGTTCTCTCAAGTATCTACGCTTTCAAAGGGGGGGGGAATAGATGATATCATATATATTTCCAAATAGTGAGTAAATGTTAAATAATATTGCCCAATCATATACCTCATGATCATTTTAAAAAAGTGGCTTTTTTTTTGTTTCCCATTTTGCAACACTTTAAAATTTGAAGAAAAACTTTTTCTCGGTCTTTTTGTGACACATCCTCGGCGAAGCATCAAAATTTTTCCGACAATAGTTATATGATGATAAGAATCAGATCTGATGATATAATTGAATACCTGAATCTAGATTCAAACAAACACAGTTGTTTAGCATGGTATTAGATATGGTTAACATAATCTGATAGATTTTTACCAACAATAGGAAGCAATGCCTCTTCACATCCCCTATTTACCTCAATTATACTTCTAAACGAAGCCTTCAAATGAGTGTGTGCAGATTAATCTAATGTACACTACTTTTTCATTATTCCGATTTTCACAGCCATTTAAATTTTAGAAGGCTTTAATATTCATGCAAGCATCAGATGTTTTCTGTCCAATTAGAGTCTGGCTTCAATTCTAGAGTTTTAGTTTGATTGATCTTATCTGTTGTATCTTCTATTATAAATGAGGGATTTTTCTACAACTCTTGTAGGCTTTGAATTATCAGATATTTTGATCCTTATGAGATATTGTAGATAGTATATAAGTTCGTGGATTTGGCATGAATATGGAATATTTCCCAAAAAAAAAAAAAAAAATGAAGCATTAAACCCAGAGTTACCAATGATGGAAAACAAACTGTCTGAATCGTCAGAGATGACAACCGAAAAGAGCTTAAATCATGAAACTACATTTGATAAGTATACAACAACAACAACAACAACGAATAAAATCCAAAAAAAATCAACGGAAACAACCACGCAATCAATCAGTCTAAATGGTGACGACTCAAAGATCGATTCCAAGTTTTCAAGAGTTGTAAAAGTATCAAGAAGAGCACTTACAACTTATGCTTCATTTATTGGTCCTGGTTTACTTGTTAGTGTTGCTTATATGGATCCTGGGAATTATGCCACCGGTATAACTGCAGGTGCCTCAAACAAATATTCTTTATTGTTTATTGTATTATTAGCCGATATTATCGCTATTTTTTTACAAGTTCTTTGTATAAAATTAGGTTGTGTCACTGGTTATGACTTAGCTCGATGTTGTCGTGAATACTTGCCTAAAAAATTGAATTGGGCATTATGGATCTTAGCTGAATGTGCAATTATATCTACTGATGTTGCTGAAGTTATTGGATCAGCCACGGCATTGAATATTTTATTGAAAATTCCATTACCTGCTGGTGTTGTTATTACCGTTGTTGATGTTATATTTGTACTTACTGCCTATCGTACTGATACTTCACTGTTGAAATTTGTTAAAATTTTTGAATATGCAGTAGGGTGTTTGGTGATGGTTGTTGTTATATGTTTTGCCGTTGAATTATCTCAAATTACTGCTAATGTGGGACAAGTATTCCGAGGATTTGTTCCTTCTAAAGAAATGTTTGATGGTAATGGTATGACAGTGGCAACCTCTGTTATTGGATCTACAGTTATGATACATTCATTGTTTTTGGGTTCAGGTTTAGTACAACCTAGAATGCGGGATTATGATGTTAAACATGGTTATGTCAATTTATATGAAATTGCTAAAGAAGAACAAGAAAAAAAACAAGCCCAAGTAGAAGTAGGGGCTGAAGAAATTTCACCAGTAGTTTCTTCAGAATCTTCCCAAAACAATATTGCTCCAACTTATGAACAAGAGGCAAAATTTTTCCGTACAAAGTATAAACCATCTTATAAATCCATTTGTTATTGTTTGAAATATTCAAAAATTGAATTAATTGTGACTTTAGCAACAATTGCCCTTTTCGTAAATGCAGCAATTGTTATTATTGCTGGGGCAACTTTATACGGTACTTCAGAGGCCATGAATGCTGATCTTTACACAATTCATAACTTGTTAAGTAAAAGTTTATCACCTGTTGTTGGTACCATTTTCATGGTTGCATTATTGTCAAGTGGTCAAAGTGCTGGTGTTGTATGTACGATTGCTGGTCAAATGGTGGGGGAAGGTCATATTAATTGGACTTTAAAACCATGGATGAGAAGAATATTAACTCGAGCCATTTCTATTATTCCTTGCTTGACTATTTCGGTCTTTATTGGGAAAAATGGGTTAGGAGTGGCATTGAATATATCTCAAATTATAATATCAATATTGTTACCACCATTAACTGCACCTTTAATATATTTTACATGTTGTAAAAAAATCATGAAAGTTGAGTTAGGTGATGAAGATGAAGTTGAAGGAATTGAAGATGCAGATTCTGGTAAGAGATATAAATATATGACTAATAGTTGGATAACTACGATTATTGTTGTCATAATTTGGCTTTTGGTGGCAATATTGAATGTTTATGCTATTTATCAAATGGCAGTAAGTGGTGTGACAGGGTCTTAAAAGTTGGTACAAATAGATGTTCAACACCTTTGTGATAATCTCAAGATTGTTTCAATTATCTGAAACTGCATTAATATTATAAAATCATTAAACTACAATTTATTTTTCTGAAAGTTTCAACTCTAAAATAAAATAGTACATTTTCTAATAAAAATATTTGACACCGTCTAATCAAATAATATATAATCATGAATCGTATCGTAAAAATTCATTAAATTATTAAAATTATAATACAATTGAATATGCAACAGCTAACCCAACCACATAAAAATGAGTGCAAGGAATATTTAGTGATACACCAAAAGAAGTTTTGGTTGAGTTATATCCAGCTGCCGCTGCAGGAGATGATGCATAGTAATTACCGTATCCACAAGTACTTCCTGAGCAATGATATTGATTATCCCCCCAATTAGTACTTCCTGTGTAATGACCAGTACCGAACCCTACTGCTGCTGCTGCTGCTGATGGGGCAAAATAATTACCATATCCACAAGTGCTTCCAGTACAATGATATTGATTGTTTCCAAATTGAGTGCCTCCAGTATAACGACCAGTACCATATCCTACTGCTGCTGCTGCAGCTGATGGTGCATAGTAATTACCGTATCCACAGGAACTTCCAGTACAATGATATTGATTATTCCCCCAGTTTTTAGTACCAGATGAACTGCCACTACTTGAGCCACCTTTACTTCCACTTGAACTTCCACCTTTTCTTCCACTTGAACTTCCACCTTTGCTTCCACTTGAACTGCCACCTTTGCTTCCACTACTTGAGTGGCCACCACCACTAGAATGACCACCGCCACTAGAATGACCACCACTGCTACCTTTTCGTTTGGTGAATTGAACCAAAATATTATTATTGAAGTCTCTAATGGAAACAGATAAAACTTGAGAAACAAATGTAAATAAAATTATTAGTTGAGTAAATAGCATGTTGTTGTTGTTGTTGTTTTATTTTTTGGGAAAAATGAAAAGAATAGAAAATTTTTGAATGTTCTTCAAAGGTTTATTTATACTTTGTTGAAAATTATTTATTTAAATTTAATTTAGTTTAGTTGACTGATGATGATGATGATTTAGTTTAGACAAAAACAAAAGAAGACGTAGAAGTAAAAGTAGGAGTTCGTAAATTAAATTATGAAGCCTAATCAAGACTAAGTCAATTTTGAGGCTTATAAAAGAAATTCTTTTTTTTAAGAGTGACGAAGATGATGATGACTACCGATTTACATTTTGTACCATTTTTTAATTCAACTGACATTTGGAAATGTTCATTTATTGGCTACACAAACCAACATTTATTACAATCATAAACAATAATCATCATCATCATCATCATCATCATCATCATTATTCATTTTATGCATATACTGTGGCTATAGCAACCAATCAGTCTTAGCTTGTTCAATCAGATAACTAAATCTACTTTAAAGGAATTATTGCCGTCTTTATCTCTTTATCGGGTTTATACATCAAGCACCAAGAATTTTTTTTTTTTGCTTTTTTTTGGTCTGACAAGAAAATGCTTAGGTAGTGGTGGCCCCTTAAAATTATTTCCTACTGATATAATAATTGATATGATTTGTGGCTTCAGTTGCAAAATTAAGGAATTGATTTATAATCATCTACCGCTAGTCGATATAAACCCCATTGACATTAAACTTGAAGTTTTAGTATGGCCTTATTAAATCAACTCTTGAATTGATTATTTTATCAATTTGAATTATTGTCACATTGTTCGTAACAGGCATGATCAAATACAATATGTCATAACAATGACATGATCACATTTAAATGTGGAGGAAGGATCAGTTGGTTGTGTTTTTCGATAATCTTTATTGTTTTTTGTAGGAAGAATTGTTGTTAAAATTGATTGAAAAAAAAAAAAAAAAATTTCATGATAACCTGCATATAACGCTTTTGTGGTTCATTGAATTTCCGCAAACTAAACTAAACTAAAAATGTTATAATCCACGTGACAAAGAGGTGGCTGTACACTACACTAATACACCAATGTCATGTTTTCGGACCGATATTACTCAAATGGTCGATAATCGGCAATATAATTTATCTAACCCCCCAAAATCGTAAAAAATAAAAATTGAATCGGTATAAGATATAAATTTTTATCGACTGATTTAGGATTCACAGCAGTTTATCAACAGTCAGTTGTTGTTGCAAAAAGAAAAAAGTATCCGCAGTCAAGCAGTATGCAATCTACAAATAGATAGAAGGAGAGGAAATTTCACAGCTTCTTTTATTAAATGTCATACCATCAAATGAATGACAGCAATAGAAGTTGGTTGCAGGATTGGAGTAATTTAATTGCAAACCAACTTGTCAAACTGTAAGGTGATTTTTTATAGTTATTTTATGATCCTTGAAAGAGGAGATATGTAAATTGTAGTTCTTTTATATATTTTTTTTTTTGGTATTTATGTATATAGTTAACCGTATATAAACTTAAAAGGTATTGTTATACTTTCCATCGCCTCCACCACCTCCGGGGGAGTGAAAATGAAAGGAAAAAAAAAAAAAAAGAAAGCCAATTTATATCTAATCAAGCCATTCCCAAGTAATATCAATTCTTCCTAAAGATTCATCAGCCAATTTATCAAATGCGGCCGGTGAGAAATCTAAATCATTATAAGCACAACCTTCACAACGATCAACAACGGTAACATCAACGGATTTACCTTCATAAGAAGCCCTGATTTTCTTGTTACACAATGGATTATGGTTTGGATTATTACCAACAGCTTTAGAATCGTATAATTCATGAGAAATAGCAACAATGAAATCAGAATCAGTACTGGTGATACCACATGAACCTAAACCAGTAGAGTAAAAAGTACCTTCACCAGAAAATTCTGATCCACTTGGTTGTGCAGAAGAAGAAGAAGAAGAGCTTGTTGAAGATGGAGATGAAGTTGATGATGATGTAGTTTGAGTTGATAAGGTAGTTGGTATGTTATTTGTGGTAGAGGGTTGAGTAAGTTCACTTGTAACTGGTTGAACAATAGAAGTTTCAACAGAACTTGGAGCACTAGCCCAGTTATTGTTGTTGTTATTATAAGATGTAGAAGTAGTAGATGGGGTATTATCTTCTTGTGCAGCATCTGTAATAGCAGCAGCAGCATTACCACTACCAATAGTAGCAGTGGCAGTAGCAGCTTCAGTTTGAACTTTAGTGTTGCCTTGACTATCTACTAAAACAGTAGTGAAAGCAGTGACAATAACAGTTTTAATTGGAGCAGAAGCAACCAAATTAGCTAATAAAGCAGATAAGACAACTGATGAGAATTTCATATTGCTAATATTTTATTTAAGGAACGTAATGAAGTAGGTAACTTTTAATAAGGAGTGGACTGGGGTGGGAAAATGCTAATAAAAGCAGTTGATTTTTTTGGATAAAGGAATGTAAAGGTTTTTTTATTAAAGAAAGTAAATATCAAAAACAATATAAATTGATATTGGAAAACCTGGACTAATTAGGATAAAAGTTGAACGTTGAAGATGAAGTTGAAAAATAAGAGATCTTGAAAAGAAGAAGAAGAGGAAGAAGAAGAATTCTTGTATTACTTATATATATACAAATTTTTTTTTTTACTGTTTTAAGGTAGTGAAGAATATGTATGGGTGTGATACGTAGCACAAAAATAAACAAGTGCAAATTTTTCACAACCAAACAAGAAGAAAAATTCTGTTTACATTTTTCGCTACTTCTCCTTCTTTACTCCTTTACTCCTTTTACTCCTTTCCCCTAATTAACTAATTAATTTTTTTTTTTTTACCCCTTTACCAATATAATAAGAATAATAAGAATAAAATACTTTAATGATGATGTAATCGGTATTAATTAACCCATTTTGTTAAGTCTAGAACAATACACAGCCAGTATTAACTAACAACAATAAAGCTCTAAATGAATACAAAGAAAAGAATGGAATGATAATAGACACATCATCCATAGTCCACAATAATTATATGGTAATGTTTGTTCGGAATTGGAGGAGAAGGAGTAATAGGTGCATTGAAAAAAAAAAACTGGACCATTGTCCTAAAGTAGAAAAAAAAAATGAAGAATTTCATTTCCCATTCTGCACGACTCAGCCTACCACAATTAAACTTTAACGCAAAAACGTTATTGCAAGTAAACACCACACAACTTACACCAACACAAATCTATTAATCAAAAATCAAACCCCCCCCCCTATACACTGTCCCCATTCTATACCAACAAAATGACTAATATATCCTTTTATTATATGTACCTGACATAATAAACAGTCTAGAAATGACCACCCCTCCAATAACTAAAAGATGAAATTGATATCTATACTAAAGTAGATAGACGAACCAGCAATGATGGCAACAATCTCCTCTTTCTTTAGATCTAAGTAATTATACACCCATCTTCTCTCTCATCATCGTCTACAATATACAAAATCTGAAACAGCCAAAAAAAAAAAAAAAAAAAAGAAATAATATTGTAGGTGTAGGTAGGTAAGTAGTTGCTTCATTTCCAGGGCAACTAAGGTTCCAAGATACGTATAATAATATGTAGTTAATTAATGTATTTGACACACAATACGCTAAACTACAAAGATGATACATCATTAAGCGATGAGAAACATCAATTTGAACGAATAAAACAGAAAGTGTGTATTTAGCAAGGCTTTATTAACTATTTTAACGGTATTTTACTCGTTCGTTATGTATAATAATATCATCCACTATTAGTTTTTTTTTTGAAAGGAGTAACTTCCATTCAATTTAGATAATATATACCAGTTGATTATGTCTCCCCCCTTTCTAGTTTTGTTTTTGTTTGTGTTTGCGCTAATTTTTTTTTTTGCACTTGCGTCGATCTGTCTCATTGGTTGATATCTAATTTCTACTACTACGCCTGGTATCGCGTCCGCGCCCATCAGTTTTATACTTATTATATATTCACGTATATAACTTACATGTTGTAGTTAAGTAGAGATGTGTCAGGTGGTGGCGGTGATAGTTGGTTGGTTGGTTACCAACCACTTTTTTTTTTTTTTCTTGATGGATTTCTCTTTTCATGTGTTCCCCCTTTTTATTATTTCTTTACAAGGAAGGGGTTGATTGATAATATCTGAAAAATGCTTTCCTATTATTAAAGTGGGTTGTTTATGAAAATGACTATTATTATACACATGTATAAAGATGCATTATAAAAAGTTTATTTATATATAATATAAATTCTTGATTTTTTTTGTATATATGCGTGTGTGCTTTGGTATGTGAATTCAATCCACAATAATTCTTTATTAGAAAAAAAAAAAATGTCTCTTTTCTAATCAATACACTTGTCGGAAAATACTGTCTCTAATTGACCAAACAACCATTTACTTTGAAATGAAGTTAACCCAATGGTTTTAGCTCTTAACCTCATATTTCTATCATCAGTTATCAAGATACAATATTTGAATGTCTTTGCCATACGTGAATTTAACACTGGTGGATCTCGTTTATTGAAATCCTCTTTTGTACTAGAAGATAATCGTAAATTTAACCCTTTCATCAATCTTTTACCCATTTCATCATGCTCATTGACTGCATGAAGAATTGTTTCATCAACATTTGATCTCCACGTAGAATTATTTTCAAATTCTGTAGTTTCATTTATATCAGATGCAACCGTGCCATCGAATCTCAATGGGACAACTTCTCTTGTCAAATATAATTCACGAATTATAATTACTGATCTGGTGGCAGCATCAGCTATAGTGGCTTCTGGTGATTTTCTTAATGCTCGCAACTCTTGGAATACAATCAATGGAATCAGAACTTTTATAACCCCATTTCTAACACATTTATAAATTCTACCACAATGCTTCAACCAAATGTTAGTATCCAATGTTATATGAGTTACATTACTATCTATTTTATCACCAAAATTCCCTTCATAATCTTCATCACTACTCCCACCTAATGATAATGGATCTGTTGGAGTTCCAATAAAACTATCACCGTAAATGTCATGGTGACTACTACCACCACCAACAGCAGTAGAAGCTCGGCCATATTCATTGGCATATACTTCAATATCTTCTTCACAATCAATTATATCTTCACCTAATTCAATGTTTTCATCATCATACAAATGACTATCAAATCCACCAAACCATACTTCATCTTTTTGAATAGATGATAATTCATGATTAGTTTCAAAAGTTAAATTTTCTCGAGATATTGGTTGCATGAAATTATTTTGCAGAAATCTACTATCCAAAATAAATTCTTCAGCAAATGCATCATTGACTTCTCGATGATACAAATTTTCATCAAATTTAAATTCATCACTAGTACGAACTAATCCAAATCCATAATTATCAGCAATGGTTCTTGCCAATAATATAATACGAACAATTCGTTCATCATTATCATTCTCCATTTGGTTTTTCGATTTCAAATCAAAATTATCTCCTGACATATTGATTACAGGGTAAGTTCCACAAATTGGTAAATCAAATAGATTGTTATTTTTAACTCCAGCTGTTTCCAGATCAATGTAATCATTCTTTTCACTAATTAAATCAAACCAAAGAGTACCCCAACATTTCCATACTTCTGGTAAAAATTCATTTTCATTGAAAAATTGAATATAATTAACTTGAAGATAATGAGTATACATTGCACATAATTTTGGACTATTTTTCACAAATGATAATAATGAATTCAAATAATTAATCAAGGATTCCCAGGGAAAAATTTTCTTAAATAACCAATTGATCATGGTTTGACTGGAAGGATATTTCTGTACACTTTCACCAATACTAATTAAGAAATATAACCACACTATTATATGAGCAGTAGATGCTTGTTTGGGACCAATTAAATAATGGTTCAATATTCTCATGGATAATTCAAGTACCGATTTGTTAATGAATTGAAGACAATAAAACCAATCATTAGTAGTTAAGTCTCCAGCAATAACTGATTGGCCATCTACTCCACCACTTCCAATAGTGGCCAAGTTGGCATCTTCTGTTTGTGAAGCACTTCTTGATTTTCTTTTACGATCTTTTTTGTCTTTCCGTTCTTTTAATGCTTCTGGTAATTGAAATAATTTGGCAAACGGGTTTTTTGCATCACCAAATCCAACAAGATGGTTGATATTTGAAATGGCGAATAACGAGCCCTTATTAAACCAAAAATTCATCTTTTCAATAGTATTTGTAGCACTAGGTTGTTGTATTTGCTGTATATGGTGCTGCGGAGGTGGCGGGTGTTGTTGTTGTTGTTGTTGTTGTAATTGCATTTGTTGCATTTGTTGTTGTTGTTGTTGTTGTTGCTGATAATATTGCTGTTGCTGCAGGTCATTGACTGAATTGGCACCATTGCCAGCAGCGTATAATTCACGGGTGAAAAAATTATACCCATTTGAATCAGAACCAAAGGTTAATCCATATCTTGTAACCAAATCAATTCCGTATTGCAATTGAGAATCTTGTATACTCTCTGAAGAATTTCCGTCGCTGCTTCTACCATTATGAATACTAAGTAAAACTTTATGAATTTTAATGAAATCAATAATAGGTAATTCTAACAATGACAAAATGTTTCTTTGTGTGCATATGTTTTCCACCACTAATCTTAAATAATGCTGTGTAGGAACAAAAGGATCACGGCAAATCACAGATTTACCAATGTTGACCAAAGCATCTAAATTATCCTGTTGTACAGTACACATGTGATAGTAAATTTTCCCATGACCATAAAGTGTTTTCATTGCAACAGAATACCAGCACTCAGCACTGATTTTCCAGTCAATGAATTTGGATGCATAAAGGGCAATGGCCATTCTTGATAAGTCGCCCAATTTTTCCAGCCACCACCCTTCCATTTCTAAAATTGGATCTGCTAAATTGGAAATAATATTAAAGCAATATGATATGAAGCACAGACAAATCTCATGGTCTTGAAAAATGCTCATTATGTTTTTCAAAACTTCAAGAAACCCCACTATTCCATAAACCCACATTCTTCTAGGAATCTTGTATAATTCAACAATGTTTTTCCCGGTTTTATATTGAGTTTGGTTTGAGGATGGCTTTAAAGATGTAACTAAAAAATCGTAATAGTTATCCAATAAGGTTACATTTTGGTGATATACAGTCCATAAATCATTCAGTAATTCGGATGTTCTAGTTGCACTCGAAACTACTGATGAATTTGAAGTTAATGAACTTGACAAATTTTGAGATGCCATAGGTGATCCATATACCAAATTTGTATTGTTCGTTGAAGTTATTTGGTTTATCTTTAAGGTTACTTCAATACAATTTTTTTGAACAATTTCTTCATAGTTGACAATATTTTTGTAAGTTTCTTTAAGTTTTGCTGCAAGTTGCTGTTCTTCTTCCGACATAGCTCGTTGTTGCTGTTGCTGTTGTTGTTGCAGAGATGGTGGCGGTGCTGAGGTCTGCGGCGTGGGCTGCTGCTGTTGTTGTTGTTGTTGTTGTTGATAATTTTGTGGATGTGTCAGGTGAGAATATGATTGTTGCTGTGAATAAGAACGGGATGCCAGTTTAGTGTCCATTGCCTCTTGAGTATTATCCAACATAGCATTGGAATCAGACAGATCAGAATGATTATGATTTGATAAATGTGATAAATGATTAATATTAGGACTGGATGGAACTTCATAAGCTGACGGTGTGGGGGTTTTCATGTGTTGGATCACATTTTTTCTAGATCGAACATTGTACCGTGGTGATGACACTTGTGGTACAGTTGTAGGTGAATTCAAAGTCAGGTTGTTATTGTTGTTGTGGTGGTTGACAGTGAATGGATATTCTTGGGCGCTTTGCATTCCCAAGGGGGTTTGAAGTGGATTAGGGGTTCGTTTGTTGGAAGTATGAACCATTTGTGATGATAAACTATTCTGTCTCTTTTGTGGTGTGCCTGAGTAATTATCAAATGAATGTAGCCTCAGATCAAATGTGTTGTTCATGGGAGGTGAAGGGGAAGGGAGTGCAAATGATGGATTGCTAAAGTGAAATTAAATACCGCTGACAAAAATGATTTATATAGAGTGTTGTCAAATAGCAAAACCAAATCAAATCAATTCAATTCAATAAAAAAAAAAAAAAAAAACAACTCAACCTTTTGGTGATAGGAAGAAAAACAAAAGAAGCAAAATAAACTAAAGAGTGATAGAATATAAAAAATTATTGATTGATTGATTAGTTTGATTCAATTAATATAAAAGAGACACTTTTTGATTTGAATTGAATCTGGGATTGGTGGTAGAGGCAGAGTTTTTCTTCTTTTAATAAGCAAAAAAAAAAAAGGAGAGTGAGATCCCAATTTACATTTTTGTTGTTCAACTTTAGAATGAACAAACAGAGCAAGAAGAGAGAGAGAAAAAAAAAAGGCTGATGTTTCTAATTAGCAAAAGAAATCAACAATTAAATATCAGCTGTCACAAACTCTCTCTCTATAGTTAAATTCTAATTATACACAACAAACAGCACATTCTGTCTATTCTATTTGTATTCCCTCATACACATACACACAGACACAGTGGTATAATTCCGGTTCTCTTTATTCCCACCTTCACCACCTTGTGTTGAGTATGGTGTATCTTTCATTGCTTACATAACTTCTACTTTTACGCCTCCCTCCTCCTATTGTTTAGTATAGTTTTTGTACCTTCTACAAGTTTTATACATAAAATAATAATAAGGGAGAAAAGCAATAGAAACAGAGAATATGTAACAACTGAGCCTTCATACAAAGGAAATGGAAGCAAAGGAAAGCAAACATAAGATTCAAGATTTAATTCAGGAAATTATTAATTAAAAAAGAAAAAAGAAAAGCACTGAGATTTCTATTTGTAAATTTACAAAAAAAGAATGAAAGAATAAATCGTAAATATCATATAACAACTCCCCTAATCTTTATGTCCAATCTGATACTTGCATGGAAACTGGTGCTTGTGTAAATTGAACAATGGAACACCCAAGACAATACCAAGACTGTATCTAGTAAAATGCAAAGTAATTTTGCTTTTATTCTTCCTTTTTGTTTGCCCATTTAGAAGAAAATCATAGATTATTATTAGTGTCACTTATATCTAACAATGCAATACATATATCGACGGGTCAAGTAATAAGCTAACTTTAGTTTTGACTAGCCTATAATGAAAAAAAAAAAATACCTAACAATTTTCAATATCTATTTGATTAGTTTACGAATGTTTGTCCTATAAGATGTGCCAGTCGTATCAACAGTTCATGTTTGGATGTTGCATTGAAATCGGTAGTAAAATCTTAGTGCATATTCCGAAATCTTGCAAATCCGTAAACTAAATCTTTGCTTGTCATCATAGATCAATATTTTTTAATGTCAAAAGAGACAATTTCTGTGCACGTGAGAAAAAAAAAAGGAAAAAATAGAAAATAATAATACTTGATGGGTTGCTGATGTTGCCCTACAATTCACAACTCAATGGTTATCAGTATGGAATCACAAGGACATATCGGCATATCTGCAATAACCATCTGGTTGGTACAACTTTTGTTGTGGTGAACTGGCTTCCACCAAATAAACAATATCTGCCGTACAAACTGACAATGCTTGTGTCACGTGACTTTTGAAAGATGTGAACCTGGGAAATGACTTCCTGTTTATAATAATCATATCCTAATCACTGCAAGCTTGTATGGTTACAAGATCATTCAAGATAAGACCTTTATACTCCAATCCTACTGCATTAACCATGGAGAGTGAAAGTGTTAGAGAAAATCACTATTCAGTATAGAGAAAATTTTTGAACATTCATTCGATCTACAGTACCAAGATATTTCCTCACATATTTGAACCAGACTTATTCTAAATATTGATGAATTTGGTGACTCAATATTGGAAATATCTCAAGACATCTTTCTCTAAACGTGAAACCTTTTTTTTATTAAACATACAAACAAAAATAATAAATTATCGTAATTTTTTATTCTTATATATAAATTGCCATTGGAAAAACTCCCTCCGTTATCATTCTTATGATTGTAATTCAAAAAACAATTAAAAATTATTGAGCTTGAAACCTGATATCCCATATGAAACAAATATAATTAAAATTAAATCTCTGACTATTGACAAAAAAATGGTAATCATTTAAAAAATGGAATGAGTTGGGCATCTAAAACAATAATCTCTCTTCTTTCTTTCTTTAAACATTCAATAAATAACAAATACTGGATAAAGTAATCTTCCAAATATGAATGACAAACAGTACGACTACTTCAATTTCTTCTTTGGTCTCAATTGATTGGTGTGACCACACTTTCTCTTACGACAGTTGGTGGCTCTTGGTGGCAATCTAGCGTAACATTTACGACAAATGGATTTTTCACAGTTGTATTTTGAAGCTAAAGCTTTCAAGGATGGTTCAATCATCTTTAGTTACTTTAATCTATTGTAGTAATCAAAAAGGGATTTCGATATACACAAGTTTGAAATTTTTTTTTTTTTTTCTTCGAATCGTTGTGAGGTTTGCAAGTTTGCTAAGGTGGCGAGAGTTAACCTCATAGATTTGTGCGTCAACTACTGTAAGGAAAAACTTGAATAGTATGCGACTGCACAAAATTATTCTTTCGTTCTCAAAAACATATCACGTGAAATAGGTTTATAGCCCTAACTTAAAGTCGCAAACCTACGACATAGCAGTTGTATGCGACATTATGTACTCACAATTCTCACAAAAAAAAAAAACAATCTACCTCAAATGACCGAGACACGAACCAAAACAATGTTGAAAGCATCAGATTAAATCCAGCCGAATCTATCTATCAATCAATCATATAAGCTCATCTGTTTTCCTTTAGTGGATAAATTCATCAATCATGAGTGAGGATATACCGCCAAAAGAAATAATTCAAGAAGAAAACAGCAATCATGAAGAGAATCAGAATGTTGAGCAAGAAGAAGTAGCAGCCAGCCAGCAACCAGCTCCAACAGAAGAAGAAGAAGAAGCAAATAAAGCTGAACCAATTGAGGAAGATAAAGAAGAGTTGCAAGACAAAGAGGAGTTGCCACGTCAAGAAATAAATGTACAAGAAGTAGGTAATGACCTGGTTCAAGAGGAACCACATACTTCGTTTCTACAACCTCCTTCCGATAAACAACAATTTGCTACACCATCTAAAGATTTGCCAGCACTAAAAGATATCGAAACCATAACAACCCCTAAAACATTTGATGTTGCTAAAGATAACGAGGATGATGCAACGAAGGGGTTAGCTGATATTGTTGCAAGTTCCCCAATAAAACATAGCATTTTGGCTGAGCTTCAACAACCCGAAGAATCTATAAATGAGGATACATTACGAATCATATCAGGGTACTTGTCATTAGATGAATCTAGTATCAAATCAATTGGTGATACAGATGTTCTTAAGGCATTGGTATCTAAATCTGCTGAATTTCTGAATTTATCATCGGAAAATGAATTTCTCAAGTTGAAAATGGAACAAAATGCTCAAAATATTACTAAGCAATTGCAAGAATTGCAAGAAAAATATTCAAATGCCGATAATTTATCAACATCTTTACAAGAATCAAAAGATAAATTGGAGTATGAAAATAGACGCCAAGTGGAAAAGATTCAAGAGTTGGAAGCAGCTAATGATCGCATCCAAAGAGAACTTGGTGATCTTAAGCAATCAGATATTGCCAAAGATGAAGAACTCAACAAGTTTAGAGAAGGCCAAACACATCAATTATTGGAATTTGAACAGCAAATCAATCAACTCTCTTCAACTAACGTTACTCAAAGCAAAAAATTGAATGAATTGACCAAAGAGATCAATGAGACTAGGAATGATAAATTTTCCTTGCAATTGGAATTGACAAAATCAAAAAATGAAGCTTCGTATCTTAGAGATCAAAAGGATTGGTATGATAATGAATTGAAATCTGCTCAAGCTAGATTTACTGAGTTGATTAAAAAACACGAATCTGAATTTTTGGGAACTAGCACCAAAGTTTCTAATTTAACTGCTAAGAATGAGACGCTTGAGACATTGAATAAACAACATGAAGCAACAATTGCTTCTCTCAAGTCTAAGTTGGAACAACAGATTACCAAAGCTTCTAAAACTGAAACTGAGTTTGAATTAGAAAAATCACGTTTCCTAAAAGAGATTGATTCTAAGGAAGAATTGATTGAATTGACTAAACTTCAAGCACAACAAAGAGCCACTAGAATTGAACAATTGGAATCTTATAGTGAAGAAATTAAGCAATCCATGTCTGAAACCATCACTTCTCTTGAAACTGCATTGTCAGAAATAAATGAAAAATTGTTAGAAACACAAGAAAGATTAAAGAGAACTGAAGAAGCATTAGACGCTGAATTACACAAAGAAACTGATTTACCAAAATTAAGTGAGTCCTCAGCAATGATAGCTGCCAATGGCAATGGTATTTCTTTATCGACATTATACTCAGAATATAACCATTTGAAGAAACAATTGGTGGTAGAAAGATCTCAAAAACAAAAAATGGAAATGCAATTAGAATCCTTTATTACTGAATTGGATGCTAGAAAACCAGTTATTGCCAATTATCGTGAACAAATTCAGTTTTATGAAAATTCCATGAAGGAAATGCTCGGTAAAGTTGAAACCATAAGATCAGAGAAAGGTGAAGTTGAAAAAGATGCCAAACGATTAAGGTCAAGAGTTGCAGAAAATGAAAATGAGTTGGTCAGTATGAAGAGATTACTTAAAGATTTGGGTCGTCAATTATGTTTCTATTTGATTCATTCCAAGATTCGAGACAATAGTGAGAATCCATTAACAGCTAGTGAAAAGAAATCAATTGAAAAAATTTTGAGTCAGACTGGTAATTTTGATGAAGAAAATGAAACTGATTCAGATAAATTGATATCAGAAAGATTGCTTGAGTTTAAGAGTATTATTGAATTACAACAAAGAAATGAAGAATTGTTAGTTGCAATAAGGCAATTGTCCAAGAAATTAGAAGCTCGTGAAGAGGAAAATAACAATATAGAAAGCGTGGCTATAGAAGAAGCTAAAGATGCCATTTTGACTTTGGAGAGTGAATTGGATAGTTTGAATATTAAATTGGATGCTGTGACAAAAGAACGAGATGCCCTTCGTTCGATAAATGTGAAAAATCCAACATCAACACAGGATTCCGATTACCTTTCTCAAACAAATGCAGATTTGAGAAAGAGGCTTAGTGATTCTGAAAAAATCATAAGTGAAATTAGAGAGCAATCAGCAAAATCAGTTTATGAATTGAATGAAAAAATAAGAGAAATCACTGATAAAAAGAATGAGTTTGCGTTACAAGTTTCAGTTTCTAGTAAGTCTACTGAATTAGCAGAAACCAGATTATCAATAGCTCAGAAATCACTTAGTGATTGTCGTGAAGAGTTGGCACTGGTTAGAAAAGAGCTTGAATTTTGGAGAGACCAAACTAGTAAATTTGAAACTCAATTGGTGTCAAAAACACATCAATTGCATGAGTTTGAGGAAACTATTTCTCAAAACAAGGTCACAATTGTTTCATTGCAACGTGAAAAGGAATTCCAAATTTCTATGAATACAACTTTGGAAAGCAAAATTGAAGCATTGAAAAACGATAAAATTAAGCTTAATGAATTTGTATTGAATTTGCAAACAATGTTGAAAGATAGAGAAGAATCAGCAAGAGATATTTCCAGTAAACTTTCTGCTTCCATTGAAAATTATCAAAATTTGCAACAGAAACTTTCAGAAAAGGAAGAACGTATATTTATTTTATCAAATCAATCAGAATTATCACTCAAAGCTCAAAACACTAAATTGGAACAAGTCAATGAAATAAGTAGACAATTACTTGAAACTAAGAACAAGCTTATAGAAAAGGAAAATGTTGTGGAAGAATTGAAGAGAAAATTAGCAACACGAAGAGAATCTATTTTACAACCCACCATAGCTGCCAATGCTGTTTCCAGTGGTGGTGGTGTTACTGGTGTTTCTTCTTCCACTACCTCAGATTCAAACAATTTTGAAATTCAACAATTGAAAGAAGATTTGAGAATTGCTGAATCTCAAGTTGAAGAATTATCAAATCTTGCTAAAGCTAGTGAAGCTACATTAACTGACGCAACAAATTCATTTGAACAATATAAAACCGATTCCGAAACCAAATATCAATCCTTGCTTAAGGAGAAGGAACTTGTTGATGATGAAGTGAAGAGATTGGCTGACTTGTACAATATAACTTACAAGGATTTGGAAAGTGCTAAAACTATGCATATTGAAGAAGTTAATGATTTGAAGCTGAAATTGAATGAATTTAAATATAAAGCAGATCAATATGATACTATGGAGAGTGATTATCAAGAAAAAATCGAATCAATTCGTCATGATCTTGAAGATCAAACTAACCTTTATAATGATTGTCATACCAAGTACCAAGCTGAGTTAGTCAAGACAGGAACATTAACAGAACATATTAGTGCATTGAAAACACAGCTTGAAGAAAAAGGTGAACAAATCAATTCTTTGCAAGAAGAAGTTAGAACTGTTCAAAATTCCATCAAGGAACAACAAGATCAATTAGTGGCTGAAAAATCTCAAATTGAAACTGATTTATCTCTTTCCAAGAATAGAATTGCTGAGTTGAAGGAACAAAATGATATATTGTTGAATCAATTAGAATTAACCAAGAATTCGCTTACAAATGGTGATGGTTACGATGTTTCATCTGCTGAATCGGGAGATGATTTTCGACAAGTGGTTAATTATCTTCGTCGGGAAAAGGAAAGTAGTGATGCCAAGTTGCTAGTTGCTACTGAAGAGAATCAAGAATTGACTATCAAATTGAGACAAATACAAAATGAATTAGCTACCACCAAATCTGTATTTAACACTACTACTCATATAGATTTGGATGCAGTATCTAAGGAACAAAAGAATTTATCTGCTCAATTAGAACAATTAAATCTTCTTAGAGAAAGCAATTCAAGCTTACGTCAAGAAAATGTGAAATTCTCAGGGGAGATTAAGAAGTTGAAAGAACAGATTATTACACTTGGCAATGAATTGAATCCGCTTAAGGAACACATTAATGAATTAACCACTAATCTTGAATTTGAACAACAAAAGGCTAAATTGCTTAGTGAAGAAAATGAAAGAATTAAACTGGCTGCTCTTAGTACTGAGGAACAAAAATCGGATGCTAATAAACATACTAGTGAAGCTATTGCCAGGATGCAAGAACAAATGGATAAATTGAAAACTAAAGCAAATGAAAGGATTAGGTCTATGAATGAAACCATTGCTTCCAAAGATGAAACTATTAAGCAGTTGAATGAAAAAGTGGATCAATTAACTAATGCTGCCACAAATGAAGATAAATCAAAGGAACAAATTGAGCAATTGAACACCAAGTTGACCAGTCTTCAAAGTGAAGTTGAGAATGCTAAGAATGAAAAGGATGAATTGTTCAAGAAATTGAATGAGCTTGAATCTAATTTACGTGCTGAATTTGACAAGGAGAAACAAGAAATTATCAAATCATTGGAATTAGCAAAACAAGCAAATGCATCAGATGAACAATTACAAAAGAAATATAAGGAGCTTGAAGAAACATTAGCGAAAAGCAAACAAGAGTTCGAAACAAAATTAGAAGCTGAAAGGAAAAAGACTAGAGAAGAGGTTGAAAAGAAGTATGATATTAAATTGAAAATGATGAATAGAAAAATTGAAAAATATGAAAAAGCCAACAATTCTATTCCTACAACAACAACAGCTGCACCAACTGCAGCAACTTCCAAACCGAACATCCCGGCAAAACCCGATATTCCAGTTGCCAATACTGCCCCTTCTACACAATCTGTTTTTCCTATAGTTTCTACAACTATACCAGCAGAACAACAACAGCAATCTACCAATCATGTTGGTTCTACTCCCGTTATCGGTTCTAGTGTTTCGGCAAGTGCTACCCCTCCTCCTGTGGCATCATCTAATAGTGGGGTTGGTGTGTCTGCTTCTGTTCCGGATCAAGATACTAAATCACAATCAAAAGCTTCAGTTGCAGCTGCAGTAAATAGACCAGTGGGGCATCCGGGGAATGAGTCTACATTAAGAATTCATAGACCTGGTGGGCATCCAGGTAATGAGTCCACGTTGACAGTACATAAACCAATTGTTACTAATAGAAATGAAAATCGCAAATTCAGTCCTGTTCCCAACCCCACTCCACAAGATAATTCTAAGAAAAGAGCAAATGAAGGTCAACATCAACGACCTCAAGTTAAAAAGCCTAAAGATAATTAAATTGGGTTAATTCAACAAGCTGTTCATAACCATCGCCAAGAACTAGTCATTATTATTACTATGTTTGCTTTTATATACTATTGATTGTAAAAGTTTATATTTCTTTTCCTTATTGTATAATACTAATAATACGAGCATATATATACATTAAAGTTTTAAGGTTTTATTACCAACCAGCCAAAAAAAAAAAAAATAATGATCATCGTCATCATCAATATAGTATTCGTTTCTTTATTTCATATTCATTTTAATTCGTACTCATGTTATGTGTGTACGCATTTGGTTACCGAGTGAACCTTAGTTTATAATATTGAAAAGGTGGGAGAGAAAGAACAATGTATGATGCAATTAAACATATGGTATTATGAAAGTTTTCCGCTGTACATATATTAGAGATAATCAAGTTCTATTTTTTGTTGGCTAGTTAGTGTATTTTTTGACAATCCCGGAGTTACTGTCTTTTCCCCTCTTTCTCTTACTTGTCATTTTTATATTTGGTGGAATTTAATTACCTCCATACTTATCATGACATGAATAAAAAAAATGAAGAAGGATTCTTTTGGCAGGAGGTATGAGAATTGTTGTTATGTTAAATATTGGGTCTGGATCGATCGTGTGTTTTTGTACGTTTTTCGTACTTGTAAATTTTAAAATTGACCAATAAAGATTCAATAAAGTCGTAATCAGTTGATATCAAAGAGTAATGTTATTGTTGTTGTTGTTGTTGTTACTGTTCCAGATGAATACAATGTAAGTATTTCCCCCCAACAATGTAATGCCGTAGTATATATGATTTGTGTTCTCAAATCTAACATGTTTGTTTTTAGTTGAGTTGCATATGTTATGTGGCTTTCCATATTTATTCCTTATTGTTCCGGAGTGGGGAAAAAAAATTAAATTTAACTTCATTCCTTCAATATTGAAATTTAATGCTGACTAAACTAACAACAACAACAACAAGTAAGGAGGGTTATGAATTCACCTTCCCAACAAAAATAAACAAAGTTCCGTAGTATTCAAATAAACAACAATGGAAGAATAGATAAATTCAGATGTTTTAACAATACCATTAAACTTGATCTCTCGGTTGATTTTAATTTTTATCTATTTTATGAATGGAGAAAGTCTGGGGTAAAAGCTACAACAACAATTAACCAAATCTATCCTGGATTTTTTGTGTTTTCGTAATTAAATTTCATTAATATTGTTCTCATATTAAAGTCTTGTTGTTGTTGTTAATGTTTACTCTCTATTATTCAAAATAAGTTTTAAAGAAATTAAATTTTTGGCAGTTGTAAGGTTTAAAATTAAATCCCTGAAATTGATAGATAACGTATAAGCCTTGGGGGAGTGGTGGTGGTTTATTATAGCGGCTTTAGAGTAAAATAAATTTCTAAGGCAACGGTGGATGAAATGCTGAATTCTTTTTCCCCACTTTTATTTTTTGGTTTATTCCGACATATACAAGACTATTCTTTTTTTGTGGGAGGGAAGCACGGTTTGATATTAATTCATTTTTGTCACTCATTATGATAAGCTCATTTTTGATACTAATAATTATTATTAAATCCATTTTAATTGGACAAATTGATATTAGTGTCGAAAAATATTATGAAACTTATCCCCCAAATTCTTCTTGTTTGGCTTTTTAGTTGCTTCTTGTTTGATTTTAACTCATTCTGCTTTAAATATTATTTAGACGATGCAGCATATTGTGTTTGTTCTTGCTTTTCGTTTTTCCATTTTTTTTTTTTGCAATCTGGTTACAACAACAACAACAACAACACGTCCATCCTAATGCCTTATAACTGTACTAATAATTAACTTACTCCGCCCAAAAAAGTTTCAAAAATGCAGTAACCTTTTTTTATTTTAGTTTTCACTTTTGACTTTCTTCATTCACCCCCACACACTTTTGGTATATAAAACCTTGTCATGAATTTAATGTTTTGTCATACGTTTTAAGTTTTACCTAAATACTACTCTTTACATCATGTTTGTGATACCAGTTGTACTAATCGTATTCAAGACACTGTTCTTACCTTCCCCTCCCCCCCCCCCCTCCCCCCTCTATCTATCTCCTCCGGGGAGGGCTTTGTTTGTTAAAGTAAAACATGAAAAAAATTGAGCTGTAAAACAATGTACTACAAGATATTACACATTGATACATTCTAATAATCACCTAACTATATAAACAAGCCTATTTTCAGGAAATTTTTTTGGTTCCAACTAAATATTTTTATTTCTAGATAGTTTTCTTTATTTTATTTTAATTTTATTTTTTGACTATTAAGGGCCTTATTTTCTCTTGCCAAGAAAACACATTAAGATCTCTTTAAGAATATGACAGGTACAACCCAAGAAAAAAATCAAGAGACATATAGTGTCGATTCTTTGGAACATAAATATAACTCCTCACCATCAGCTTCTATTGATCATGAAGAGAAAACTTTAAAGAAGAACAAGTCTAAATTCAGATGGAGTGTTGATCTTAGTGATCATCCTCCAGAAATATTCAATGTTACTTTATATTTATCCATTTTTGTCTTTGGAGTACTTGGAGCTGCAAGAGGACTTGAAGAAGGTAATTCTGGGCTGAATACAACTTTAGGTTCATTTAAAAAACAATTTGGATTGGCAGATAAAACTAAAACTAAAGATCAATTGGCCAATTTGAAATCAAATATTACCCTGATGGTTATGTTGGGTTCTATTGGTGGGTCTCTTATTGCTATGAAAACAGTTGATTTTTTTGGAAGAATTAGGGCTCTTCAAATTGTTTGTGTGGTATTGATTGTTGGAGTTATTATTCAAATCACTTCAACTTCAATTGGTCAACTTTATGCTGGTAAAATTATTGAAGGACTCGCAGTGGGCCATACTACTTCTATTGGTCCTGTTTATTTATCTGAAGTAGCTCCTAGTCCCATTAGAGGTTTAGCTACTTGTATTTTCTCAGGGGCAGTTTATTTAGGGAGTATGATTTCCTATTTCACAAATTATGGTGTTGCTTTACATGTTCCTGCAGAAAAAAACGGCCACCTTAATAATAATCAATGGAGAATTACTTTAGCACCAAAATTGATACTTGCAGGTTTAATTTTTATTATGTCATTTATCTTTTGTGTTGAATCACCAAGATGGTTATTAAAGACAAATAAACCAGATAAAGCTGCTGGAAACTTGTCTAAATTGAGACGATTACCAGCTGATCATCCATATATTATTGCTGAAATCAGTGATATCAATGAACAAGTGATTGCCGAAAAGGAAGCTACTCATCATTCTAGTTTATTATCAAATTTCAAGGCTTTGGTTTCAAACAAAAGTATTGCTTACAGATTTTTCGTTATTTCTTGTGGATGTCAAATTATCGGTCAATGGACGGGTGCCAATGCCGTTACTATTTATGCGTCAGAATTGTTCTCACTTATTGGTGTTACTGGTACAGGGACTTTAAAAATGTCAGCTGTTTTAGGGGTGGTTAAATTTATTTCGGCATATTTGTCTGCTTTCTTCCTTATTGATGTCATTGGTAGGAAAAGAGCTTTATACACTGGTCTTTCCCTTCAAATGGCATGTATTTTGTATTATGCCATCTTTTTGACTATAGTTCCACAAGCTGCGGAAGATAATGCTAATTTGAGTGGATCGAACAAGAGAGCTGCTCAAGGTGCTTTGGCTGCTATTTTCTTGTCGGGTACCGGTTGGACTATGGGGTTCAATTCAGTTCAATATCTTATTGGTGCAGAAATCTTCCCATTGGGTATTCGTTCGTTTGCACAATCATTGGTGATGGTGTTACATTTTGCTAATCAATATGGTAATTCTAAGGCATTACCTAAAATGATGATTGCTATGAATCCTTACGGGGCCTTTTATTTTTTTGTCGGGGTCATGATTATTGGTCTTGTTTACGCATTCTTCTTGCCCGAATTGAAAGGTCGTAGTTTGGAATCAATTGAAGAAGTTTTCACATTACCTTGGTATAAATTGAGACACTGTAATAGACTTGTTCCTGATCATTCTCAAATCCATAAAATTAAATATAATCAAGACGAGCAAGGTAATACTGATTTCAACCATATTCAATATGAACTTGATAGCGGTAAACCAACAGATCAATTTGTTGAAAATTTAATGGAAAGTGATTCAATTAATAAAGAAAATGTTGAACATAAAGTTTAGGTTTTATTTTTATTTTATTTCTTAGATAGTAGACTACTTTTAAATGACTTTTGTTATGATTGTTAGTTTTTTAATGCAAGTGATGTTTTCTTTTTTTTTTCTTAGTGTTGTAGTTTTCTTCAATAAAATAGAAGATTATCTGCATTCATGTTAACTCAGACATCTAATAAGTCTATTCTGGTGTTGTTGTCTGGTTAAGGAATTGCTTTTCTTGCACCAAAACCAGAAGCTCGGACCAATATGGTAGTTTCCAGAACGAGGCAATAATTGCATAGACGGGCGGGGCGCGCAGACCTCGAAGGACACAGCAAGAGAGAAGAAAAAATCTTCGGAAGCTCATCATCAACATCATCAACAAAAAAAAAAAACCAAATACCACAGAAAATCTAATCATCTCTTGCTTGTTATTTAACCTGACCAACTAAAATACTCAACTAACCATTATCATGGGTGTTCCAGCATTATTTAGATGGCTATCTCGGAAATATCCCAAGATCATTTCCCCTGTAGTAGAGGAAGAAGACCATGAAATTGGTGGTGCCAAATATGAAAACCCAAACCCCAATGGAGAAACTGATAATTTATATTTAGATATGAATGGTATTGTTCATCCATGTTCTCATCCTGAACATAAAAAGCCACCAGAAACTGAAGATGAAATGTTTTTAGATATTTTTAAATATACTGATAGAGTACTAATGATGGCTAGACCAAGAAAAGTTTTAATGATTGCTGTTGATGGGGTTGCTCCAAGAGCGAAAATGAATCAACAAAGAGCAAGAAGATTCCGTGCTGCCAAGGATGCAGAATTGAAGGCAAAACAACTTGAAATAGAAGTTAAAGAAAGAGAATTACGTGGTGAAATTATAAATGATGCCATTAAGGGGAAAAAACAATGGGATTCTAATGCCATTACTCCTGGGACTCCATTTATGGATAGATTAGCAGAAGCTTTAAGATATTGGGTGGCTTATAAATTAAGTAGTGATCCCGGTTGGGCTAATTTACAAGTTATTATTAGTGATGCAACAGTTCCTGGTGAAGGTGAACATAAATTGATGAGTTTTATTCGACTGCAAAGATCTGATCCACAATATGATCCAAACACAAAGCATTGCATATATGGATTAGATGCTGATTTGATTTTTTTGGGATTGGCAACTCATGAACCACATTTTAGAGTTTTGAGAGAAGATGTTTTCGCTACCCAAGATAAAAAGTTTACTATTAAAGATCAAATTGCTGAAGCAAATTCTAATGATGGTGACGTAGTGGCAAAAGATGATAGAAAACCTTTCCTTTGGTTGCACGTTAATGTATTGCGTGAATATCTTCAAGTTGAATTATTTACGCCAAGAATGTCTTTCCCGTTTGAATTAGAGCGGGCAATTGATGATTGGGTGTTTCTTTGTTTCTTTGCTGGTAATGATTTTTTGCCTCATTTACCAAGTTTGGATGTTAGAGATAATGGTATTGACACTCTTGTACAATGCTGGAAAAGAAGCTTACCAATTTTAAAAGATTATGTTACGTGTGATGGGAAATTGAATTTAAAGAGTGTTGAGGTTTTAATGTCTAATTTGGCCTACAAGGAAAGTGAGATATTCAAGAATAAACATGCAGCTGAACAAAGAAGAGAGGAAAACAACAAGAGAAGAAAATTGGCTCAAGAACAGGACCGAGCTCTTAAACGGATTTATCTGTCACAAGTGTCAAAAGGTAAAGATAAAGCACCTTTAACCGCCGATGTCAATATGCCATTGATGGATACACTGGGTCAAATTGTGGAAGGGTATGCCAATTTATCCAATAGTGATATTGTTCAAAATAGAGCTATTTTAACTAAAGCAAATTTGGCTAATAGTGATGCTGCAGCTGAATTGAAAAAATTGATTGATTCGAAAAAGACTCAAGTGACTGTTGTTCAAGATCAAATAGCTACAGATTCTTCTGCCAATTCAGAAACAACTACTTCAGAATCAGAATTGGAAGAGAATCAAAGTGATAATTCTCTCAAAAGAAAATTGGAATCTGAAGAAAAAGACAACAAACAAACTCAAAGCGATGATATTAAATTATGGGAACCAGGGTATAATAAACGGTATTATGAAGCCAAATTTCATTGTCAATCCGATGAAGAAATAGAACAAACGAAAAGAGATGTTGTTAGACATTATGTGGAAGGGATTGCATGGGTGGCATTATATTATTATCAAGGATGTCCATCATGGAACTGGTATTTCCCCTATCATTATGCACCTTTTGCCGCAGATTTCACCAATTTAGAAGAATTATTCCCTGAAGGTGTCAAGTTTAAATTAGGTGAACCATTTAGACCATTTGAACAATTGATGTCTGTTTTACCAGCTGCATCTGGACATACTTTACCTCAAGTTTTCCGTGATTTAATGTCAAATCCCGATAGTGAAATTATTGATTTTTATCCTGAAGAATTTGAAATTGATATGAATGGGAAAAAAATGAGTTGGCAAGGTATACCATTATTACCATTTATCGATGAAAAACGATTATTAGATGCGGTCCAGAAAAAATATGAATTGTTAACTCCAGATGAAATATCAAGAAATACTAATAAGGAAGCAGAATTGTTTATATCTCCGGCGAATAAGAATTTTTCCAAATTTTCAGAAACATTATACAAAGAAAATGCAAATGAAGTGGTATTTAAATATGCTAAAAGTGGGTTATCGGGGAAAATTTTCAAATTGGCAACTTTCAATCCGGAAGGGGTGTTTAATTTCCCCTTGAATGAAGGTCATATGCCCAATGTCAATAGTAGTGATTATTTCCAAGCTATTTATCATTTCCCGAAAACCAAGACGGGTAAATCAATGATATTGAATGGACATATAGCACCATTGCCTGCCTTGACAACTGCTGATAAGAATGATCTTGTATATCAATTGGACAAGTTTAATAACAACCGAAGAAATGGTGGAAGATTTAATTCTACTCAAGATAATAGTGATTATATCAATAAAGGTCCCGCTGGGAAAGAATTATACAAGACTTATTCCATGAGAAGAGGTGGGTATAGATCGTATTTGCAATTTTTAACTAGTGGTCATCATCCTGACCATCATCAACTGCGAAATAATAGTCAATATCTGTCATATGGTCAACAAAAATCATACAATGCACAAGGGTCATATAATCAGCAAGGTTATTATAATCAACAGGGGAATTACAATCAGCAAGGTCGTTATAATCAACAGGGGAATTACAATCAGCAAGGTCGTTATAATCAACAAGGTCAGTATAATCAATATCGATCAAACACACAAAGATTCAATAATCAAAACTACAATCAATCATCAAACAATACAAGATCTGGTTATCTTCCTCCTAGACCCCCACGCTAGTATTTAACGGCTGTATTATATCAAAATAAATAGTCTCAATGTATTATATATAACTTCCATGAATGTTGAGAATTATCTCTAACATGAATATAAATTTCATGACTCTCAGTTTCAGGTAAGGCAACAATACTACCATCTACACAAAATCTTCTTTGTAGTAAAGGTTTTGAATTTTTTGTTTTTAATAATATTTTATCGTTTTTCTGGAGTTTTTCATAAATCACATTCGGATTTCTTATATGACTACCCTTATCATACACCTGTTTCATTATATCCATAATATAATCTTCAGTATTTTGTGTATTAAATGCAACCGCGTACAATCCATCTTTCAAAATATCACCTTCAGGAGATATTTCAAATGTCGGTTCAAACCTTTGTGATGCTGTCACTAACCAATAAGCAAATGGTCCATTCAATTCAATATCATTAATGTAAAAATCACCTTCATATTTTTGTTCACGATTTAAATTTTGATGAGCAGCAATTTGAAATCGTTTAATACCATGGGATCTTAATTCAGGAGTATCACTATCGGCAACTAAAGATGCATGGAACCCCCATGAAACAACTATTAAAAATTTCAAATGTGAAGAAACTTGAGATCCTAATTCATTGGCAATTAAATAACGTGACCCTTGTGGGAAATCTATTTCATAAAGATTTAATGGCAGGATTTTTGTTGAGGAAAATAATCTAATAATTGCATCTAATGGATTGGTGATATTTAATGAAAGTGATAAACTATTTCCTGTTCCTCCTGGTATTGGGAAAATTGTTATTTCCCCAATTTCAGATTTATTTAATGAGTTAATAAATTCGTTAATTGAAGTGTCTCCGCTAATAAATAATATAGTGGCTTCATGATCTTGTAAATTCTGTGCTAATTCAGAAATTGATGTTGCCGATTTAGTGGCATGATATTCGTGTTTGATAGAAAGTTGTTTAAATAAGGGATTAATAATATCTAAATATATATCTTTCCCAGGTGTTCTTCCAGTGCCTGATTTAATTGAATCTATCACAATGACTTTTTTATCTATAAGATATGAGGGAAGAGTAGATAAATGAAGAGTTTTTCCGGTTGCTGAAGGATGGCCCAGTCGAAGAAAGTATTTCCCATCATTCTCACCAAATTCCAATGCTATATTCTTGGGTTGGTATGATAAGTTGTAGCTTGTCATTGAAGTAAAAGATATAGAGAAGTCTTTCGTAACCAAAAAAAACAAAAAAATAAGAGAGGAAGAATAAACTTACTTTGTTATAAATGAATTGAATTGAATGTGGTGGAGAGTTAGAAAAAAAAAAAAAAAGAAAGCCACAATATAGATAAGCTGCTCGGATATAAGTATTTTCACGTGACTTTACTTATCTACAGTTCCATAGTTCCTTCCCCTACTAAAAACGATCAATGATGATGATTAATTACATTACAGTATATTTATTGAGATCTAAACAACGATTTATGCTATATTGTTGTATTTCTCATGGATCTTAGAATATCCAATGTAAAATACTCTGGAATTTATTAACTGGCTTGTGACTAGATTGTTCCAATTGTTCATAATATTCATATTCGTGTCTTTCTATTTCTTCCAATCCAGTTTTTAGATCAGCATCAATTGGTCTAATGAATTTTGTTCTTTTGAAAAGTTTCCAAGCAATGAAAACTGCTAATGAAACAAACACCATGATATAGTTGTATAAGAATGTGTCAACCGACCATTTTCCAGGCATGAACACATCGTAACCTAAAATCCCGACAAGACAGCAATACATAAAACAAACAAAGTAAATGGAATATGGTTGGAACCAAGCTCTGTAAGTAAACTCATGACGGTCAATGTTCTGAGCCTTACATGCATGGTAGAACCCAATATAAGTGATTGACATAAATGCATAATTCAAGATTTGAGCACCAGTACACAAGTTGACCATATAGTTTAAAACTTTACTACCAGAATCTCCTAATTGCATCAATGATAATAATGAGAAACAAATGGAAAGACCAACACAAAAGATAGGAACCCCGTGACTAGAACATTTCTTAAATAATCTGGGGACAAAACCTTTCTTGGCCAAATTATACAAACAACGCGAAGAAGTATAGGTGTACAGGCACCCTGCTGAGAATGCTGATGTAAGAATAACAGCGTTGACAATGTGTGGCAATACCTTAATCCCCAAGTTCTGCATAGCCACAACATATGGTGAAGAAGCAGCATTGGATGTGTCTGAGGTTAATTCAAGGTATCTTGGATCATTATAGGCAACTAAAATGGAAACAGATAAGGCACCACCAATGTAAAACAAAACCAATCTATACAACACGGTTCTGAATGCAATAGGTAAGTTGTGACGAGGGTTGATACATTCACCAGCAGTCATACCAAGATATTCTGACCCCACACATGTGAAGGATGAACTCCATCTAAAGGAACCAAGGAATCCTTGGAATCTTCCTAATGACCCAGTGGTATATAACGTGGCTATGGGGCCACCAGCCGCATGCCAGTTACGGAAACCAAAGGCGTCGTGTTTAGGGTTACCGCCGCACATTGTGATCAAAGTGAAAAACAACAATCCAACACAAAGTATTAATTTAGCCAATGAAAACCAGAATTCACATTCACCAAATATACGTACAGCATACAAGTTGATAGCAGCATAGATGGCAATTTGGATACAAAAAGTGATTGCTGGAGAATAATCTTCACGCCAAAAATGAATCATACCGTTGACAGCTGTGATTTCGAATGGGATATATAAACTTTGCATCACCCAGAAATTGACAGATGCGGCTGCTTCGAATGCAGGATCAATAACACGGCCGGCCATGTTCAAAAACGGGGAGTCAACCGGCATATAAGAAACCATCTCCCCAACAGCCGAAGTAAGTAATAATGTGAGCAAAGTGGAAAGACAATACGAAAGAAGAAGACCTAAAGGTCCCCCTACTGTCAACCCAGTGGTACCAATAGTGACAAAAAGACCAGTACCAATACTACCACCAATAGCGATTAACTGCAAATGTCTATTGTAAAGTTTTCTTTGGGTATGACCAACATCAACCGAGGAGTTATCTTGGGATAAGGATGATTCAGACGTTACCGAGGTCTGGCGATCTACCTTAGTGTCGAATAACTCCTCTTCTTGGATTTTACTTCTTTCAGCTTCAGCCTCAGCTTCCTTGGTTTTCTCGTTGTTCCAAATCTTGTTCTGTAATGTTGACTTAAACATATTGGGAAAAATGCATGAATCAAAATAAAAAAAAACAAAACAAATAGAAAGTGAAAAGAAAATATTTAAAAATTCTCTTGAATCCTTTTCTTTAAACTAAATGATTGATATCTGGAATAGTCCTAAGACTCCCCATATATATAAATTAGAAAACCAAAAAAAAAAAAAAAAAAAAATTTTAACAATCGAATGAAGCACTAAATTAGCGAAGGTACATTCCATGTTTTCTAACAGCCAAGTAAGAAATGAATAAAAAAGAAATCTTTTTTGATGCAAAGTAATTGATTGTTAAAATAGATTTTTTGACTAAATAAAGAAATCTAGCTTCTTCACAGTAATAGTAATAATGATAGTAGTATTCTTGTTACAAATAAGACGTGGCAAATGAACAAAAAATATTAATGAAAATGACACAAACAGCCATCAATTTATGTATGACGTAATAAAATATATAAGAAAAGGTCGTATCATTTATTGTTATGATTGCTGTACTGTTTTACTTTTTGTTTGTTTGTGTGACCAAAAAAATATGCAATAGACAATAATATATATAATAATGAATACTAAAAGAAAAAGCTATGAACCCAGTTTCTTTGATAATATGCAAGTATTCATTTATAGAATTGTTTTTTGTTTGCAGTCTAATATATTTTGCAACAAAATGGAGTGGAAGGTCAAAGTGGAGGGGAAGAGAAAGAAAAAAAAAAAAAATTTACCTTAGATTTGAGAAACATCACACGACCCTAAAAAGAAAGAAAGAAAAAAAAAAGAATTTTGTGTGACAAAACGATGCATATTAATTAATACAAGAAAAAAAAAAAAAAAAAAAAAAAAAGAGACAACTTTTCTTGAGGCTATTGACCATGGTACACTACCTTCTGATAATTTTTCTTTGTAAGACAATGTGATCGTGGCGTGCGTTAAAATGCCCCCTTTTTTTTTTCGTAACCTAACAAATTTCCGTCATTACCCAAATTTTACACTTGCATATTGCTTGGAATGTAGGGAATATGAGGATGATGAGTGCTCCAATAGCAGTTGATTATTTTTTAAAGGGGACTGAAAACGCCATGACAACGTATTCCCAACAACAACAGCTGATATTTGTAAAAGCTTATTTGAAAATAGGGGAAGAAGCAGAAGTAGAAGATGACGAAGAAGAAGAACTCAAACAATTTTTTTTTTTTTTGCCAACAAATTCTTGCTGAAATTATGCAAAAAAAAGAGAAAACGAATCAACTACTATCGAATAGTCAACAAATTCTGAAATGATTTGAGTAGATATAATGTAGATAGTAACAATATAGTTTACAGAATCCAACACTAATAAATTGATGAGCATCTTATGTGGGGTTAAGTGATTTACGTAGATTGTTTCCCAAATATAGAGATTCCTGCCCTTTGCTATTTCTTTTTTTATCTCTCCAAAAGAAACACTAAAATATATAGACCTAAATTTAACTAAAATCCATCGAATTTCATCAATTATGTTTGTCGAAAAAATTTAATCTATTGCTATCTTTACGAGCTAATTAAAAGTGTTGGATTTGCTAACAACAACCAAACGTTTGTCGTCAATAGACCAACCAAACATACATACATACATATACTTGGTTGAAGATTCTCTCACAAGTCTAAAAACCAAGATTTACAGATAGTAGCATTTCTCTTTTTTTATATAAATATCTAAAATTTAAAGATGGGATCTGGTATTGATCAGCTTCTATTGACTTAATGGAAGCGATAATGTATGGAATCCAAGAGGGTCTTTTTCTCTCGAATACCAGAATTATAATATAGAAACCGCCAGAGAAGGAAGCTCCGGAGATATCCGACATTCTATCACATAGTGTTTAGTTGCAGACAATAAAAAATATAATAAATTGTTTCAATTATTATTTCTGAACCCCCCTGTTGCCTATACAATGTGTTTTACAAATAAGGGATTTATTGAATTGACAACACTTAATAAAAATTGAACTTTATTTGTATATGGTTGTCAATATCCATTAATTAGTAAATTATAAATCATACATCGATTGTTAAATGGTTTAAATTCATTATCAGGGTTGAAAAGTATATAAAAGCCAGAAAATTATTTACCAACAAGTCAGCTGATTAGCTCAGTTGGAATTCTCTTGTAGTTTAACGGTCAGAATACGCGCTTGTCACGCGCGTGATCGGGGTTCGATTCCCCGCAAGAGAGTAATTTTTGATTTTTTTTTTTGTTCATTAAATTTTTTTGCAATAATTTGCCCTCTAAAATCAAATTGTAAAACTAATACTACAAACAAATACAAACAACCGCTGTCAAACCTAATCTTCATCTCTACAACTAGTGATTCTTCTAAAATAATGTGTATGTTCGTATTTCCCCAAATTATCAGGCCAAAAAGTCGATGGTCGTATTCCTAAACTTCTTTTCCATAATAATCCGGAATATTCCATACCTCGTCTATCTATATCACATTCTTCATGAGGTAATTGTTTTTTATCAATAAAATATTCGTATCCTGCATGAGTAAACATTGGTGGTAATAAAGGTATTATATCATGTCTATGAACTACTCTAATAAACCCTCGAGAAAAATCATTATCCATGGTAATACAATTACTAACATCTTCTGTATCAAATAATCTATCGGTGAAATCAGCAAATTCTTGATTCCCCACTTTTGGTCCACCATAAGTGACTACTAATGGATCATAACCTAATAATTGAAATTCAATCCCACTTAAAATGGTAAAAGCTGCACCTAATGAATGACCAATAATTAAAAATTGATAATCAGGATAAATTTTTTTCAATTTAATTCCAAGACTTATAATTGCCCCGGAATTATCTTTTAAAAAATTATAAAATCCTCGATGAACTTTACAATTAATACATTCTTGTTGAATAAATACTTCACATTCATTAAAATTATCATCATGAACAATTGGTTTATATTTCGTGGGGATAAAATCAATATCAGTGGCCCAATCACGTCTTGATACTGATCCTCTAAATACTAATATTATTGTCTTTCGTTTATTATCCAAGGCATAATATCCAGTACCAACTTCATTAAGTCTACTGAAATCAAATATTTTCACAATTTCAACATCTTTAAGAATATCATTTTTACAGGCTGCTAAATGACAACCAGAACCTTTATCTCCTAAACGTCCTTTAGATAATCCTCTACCAACACAATAGGCAACTGCAGCCAAATTGGAAAATTGTACTAACTTCTTGTAATCTTGGGCAACAGGTTCATTATCAACCTTATATTCTTGAGCAAATGATAGACAATATAATACAATGATGATCAATATAAACATCAATAGTAAATAATAGCCAGATGAAAACAAACAAACAAACAAACAACCAACCAAAACAAAAAAAAACAAAAAAAACAAAAAAAAAAACGGAAGGTTTCCCTTTATTCTGCTGAAGGAAAAAATAATGGGTATTTTTAATAGTAGTTTGGAACTTCTTTGCTTTAAAGTAAGGAAAAAGTATTTTCAATCTTATATTAACTTTTGAATTCAATCCTTATATAAAATGATTTCTCTGTTATGCACATCTCAGTTCTTGATGTAAATTATTACATTTCACACTACAATAATAAAGTCCACAAGATGAACATCTCAGATAATTTGATTTATTACCACAAATACAACAAAGTCTAATTTTCGGTTTAACATTTTCCAATTTTCTTCGTTTATTAGTAGTGGTACTAATCGATTTATCATTAATATCGGTGAAATCAACAAATTGATAATTTATTCCAAGTATAGTATTAACAGAAATCAAATTTCGTTCTTCTTCAAAATACAGATTCAAATTTCTTCTTGCTGCCAATATTTTCTTTGTCGTTGGAGTATTACCTAATCTTGATTTATGTGATGTTATAGTATTATCTCCACCACCAGTGGAATGAATACCAGTATAAACAAAATTTTTCGGTAATTCAAATCCTTTAATTGATGTTTCTTGATTTAATTCAACAAGTCTTTTTAAAACTAATCTTTCTAATTGAATTTGTTGTGATGATTTTAAAGGTCCTGTGTTTGATGGTTCATTGGATTGGGTTTGAGCATTCATTAATTGAGTTAAATTATAATTGACTTTAGCTCTTCCCTTGTTAGAACTTGAAATCGATTCACCAGTATTGGAGGATTTACCCAACAGTCGAGCAGTTAGATTAATTGATGAGCTGAAATAAATGGTTGATGTCTTGGCATTGGTTGATTTTGGAACTTCTTCGACCAACATTTTTATTGGAGTTAAGCTGAAGTGGGGGGGTAGGGGAAAGAGTTTATTGATTATGTTTTGAAAATCTTCTTTTTTTTTTTTGTGGTTTATATTATAATTTTGTTTGCCACAGAATTCTTTGTTCTATGTTCTTCCTTACAATGCACAACGAAAGAATTAGTATAGTAGTATCTCTGGGGAGAGTTAACTGAACATGGATGAAACAAACATCTTAGACAGTCAAATTCTTATTTTGAAATACTTTTCTGAGACAAAGTGAAATTGAAGAAAAAGTACCAAAAACAACTTAGAGACTGTCCAATCTGGATAGAATTATGGAGACAGTTTCTGCATAAATAACAAATTACTTATCTTAATCTATTCCCATGTATAATTCCTGTGCTTTGGAAGAGTATGATAGGACTAGAAGTCGGTATTTATTTTCCAACTTTTCAATATTTCTATGTTATAAAATAATAAATATATTTACAAGACATTTACAGGTATCTAACATTCCTCTTTTCTTCCTTTCAATAATAAATACAGATAAAGATCAAGACCAAGACCAAGACCAAGACCTAGACCTAGACCAATTCTAATAACATAATCCAACAAGCTTGACCTGTCTTTACTTTTTTCCTTGATCTTTCAAAAACCAAATCCTTAAAAATCATTTCTTTTCATTATTTAAACTTTCTTTAATTTCTTCATGATCAAATGGTTGATCTTCTCTAGCTTTATCTAACATTGGTTTAATTCCTTGTTTTGCTAAATTTGTATTTATACAAGTGATATAAGTATCCCAAAATTCTGTACATTCATTTTCCATTGATTTACCTTTCAAGAATTTTTCGGTATACCATTTATTAAAACAATCATCATAAGCTTTTTTAGCTGGAGTACATTCTGGAGCAAATGAAACCGACATTATATTTCCCATATCTATAAAAATGAATTTTATGAATGTTAGTAGGTTTGCATTTGATTTTGTTCTTTTTTTTTTTTTTTTTTTTTTTTCCAACTACGCCCAGAAACTTCTGGGGTGGTGGATGGATGGCGGTGATGATGGATGGATGGTGGGATCTCTTTTCCCGTACTTCGCACAATTCTTTAAAATATGGGACTGCATATAAAACGATACACGCTTTTTGAAAAAGAAAAAAAAAAAAAACACACTCACCCACAACAAATGGAAAAAACAACAACAACAACAACAACAACGACAACATCCTCATTAACCAAATCTCTATTTCTGGGTCAAGATTAAATTATTATATCAAATATGAAGAGATATTCAATTGCTCCAACTTCATCACGAAGGAAATCTGCTATTGATGCAACATTACCTGAAACTAATTTACCAGCAAGACAAATATTAGAACAATTAGATCAAGATACTACTTTTGTTCTTCAAGAAATTGATAAAAATATTTCTCGAGCAAATACTGTGATTAATGATAAGATTAAACCTATGATACAAGAATATGCATTACAAAGTTGGAAAGTTTGGGAAAATACTGGATTTTGGAAACATTTTTTTGAACAATCAGCTAATGTTGAATTAGATAGTTATGTTGAACCAATTAATGAAGTGAATCCACAAAATAATTTTTTATTACTTAATGAAATTGAAAAAAATAAACAAAATGGAAGGTTTGATGATAGTGGTATGACCAATAAAACCAATCAAGGCAATAATGAGAATAATGATATCGAGGATGATCTTGAGGATAAGGAAGAACCAGAAATAGCATTTAAAAAACCAAATCTTCGACAATTAGTTGCTGATGGGAATACTCCTACATGGTCAACAGAACATACCAAACCATCAATGAAATCAATTCAATTATCACCACCGAAAAGAATGAATCCAAATAATTTTACTGGTGGACAAGTTCGAGAAAATACAAAATTGACTGATAGTATAACATTAGAACCACCAGCATTATCTGCTGAAACTCGAGCTATCACATCACTGCCTCATAATCGTCATAACCAACATCGACTACAATCTAGAGAATCACCAATTAAAATACATACTATTCGACAATCTTTAGATACTTATCATCGAGTTTCCATATCACCAAAGAAATTGAAAACACCTATACGCTCGACAAGAACTAGTAGAATTGAAAGTATACTTAATTCATCACCCATATTACCAGAACCACCAATTTTACAATCAGAAATAGGTAGTGAAACTCCAAAATATATGTCATCTTCATCACCTAGGAAAGAGCAACAACAACAACAACAACAAAAACAGAAAAAAAGAGAATCATTAAATCTCCATTCAGATAATGATCAACAACAACAACAACTTCAAAGATTTCCAAATACTCCTAAATATTCTCGATTAAGTGGATCATCAGTGAATAGTTTATTAAGTAATAAATCAAATTTATCAGATGATGATGAAGATGATCATATTAATCCACCACCACAATTAGATTCTCATAATCATGGAGTTGTAATTGATAATAGTGATAATAATCATGGAGGTGATGCGGAAGATAGTTCCGATGATCTTGAATCATTACCAGTACCAGAATTGAATACTATTGATTTGAAAGATAAGAATAATAATAATAATAATAATAATAAAAGATCAATTCAATCAACACCAAGATCGAATGAAAAAAAGAGAAGAACAACAAATAATAACAATAACAATAGCAATGATGATGATGATGATATGGAAAATGTCTTTTTAGATCATTCTAATAAGAAAACTCCAGATAATCAACCATCAAATAATTCAACAACAAGATATTTTTCAACTGGAGGTAATAATAATTCTGATAATAATGCTGATAATGATAATGATAATCATACTGAAACTCAAGATAATTCAAAATCATTTAGTCAAATTTATGATGAAGCCATTTCTAAAATACGAGGTAAAAAATCAACAATTAAAAATGATGGAAATAGAGATGAAGATATGATAATGTCTCTTGATATGACCATGACTAAAGATTTAACTTCTGGTGAATATACCAAAGATTTATCAAAAGATTTAACGGAAAATTCTACTACTGATTTAGGTCCATTTAAAGAAAGATGGAAAAAATTGACCAGAAAGTAGAAATATGATTATATATAAGTTGATAGGTGTTAATAATTGATAATAATGTAATAATAATAATAATATTAATAATAATATTAATAACAAAATAGTATTTGTAATGTTTAGTTTCACAAATACATAATACATAATACATAATACATTATATCTTATTCGTTGAAACAAAGAAACGTTTCACAACTGAATAAAATCAAAATCAAAATCAAAGTCAAAATCTTGAAATAATTGAAAGAAGAAGTTCAACTAATTAAGAAATTACTAATTTGGGTGCAAAAATGAAAAAAAAAAAAGAGAAATAGAATTTTAATATTAAAATCTTCTGGTGTAAGATAGATAAATAGATAGTGCTTTCTTTTTTTTTTTTTTTCAAGTATTAGTATAATGTATCACGTGACAAACAGTAAGCATGACAAATAAATGAAATTTGATTGGTCCAAGAAAAAAAAGAAAAAAAAAAGAAAAAAAGAAAAGAGATGATCTCATTACACAAAAGACGGAAATTGATAAATTGATTTATTAAGTTGCAAACAACAACAAACAACAAATAACTAACAACTTGAATCACAAAGATATTGCAACAATTTCAATTTCTTAAAAAAAAAAAAAAAAGAATATAAATATCTAATCAAATTTCCTTCATTTCCCCCAAAAATATAAAAAAAAAAGATTTAATTCCTTCTTTCTTTCATTCTTTTTTTTATTATTATTATTATTATCCTTCAATTTTCATATTCCAATAACTATTTAACTATTTATAATAACTATCAATAATGGCTTGTTCTGCTACTCAATGTGTATGTGCTCAAAAATCAACTTGTTCATGTGGTAAACAACCAGCATTAAAATGTAATTGTTCTAAAGCTTCAATAGAAAATATTATCCCATTATCAAATGATGCTTGTGCTTGTGGTAAAAGAAATAAATCAAATTGTACTTGTGGTGTTAATTCTATTTGTGATGGTAATAGAGATGGAGAAATTGATTTCACTAATTTGAAGTAAATAAATGAAAAAGGTTTAATGATGAGAATCTTTGGGTTATGTTTCAAAAAAAGAAGTGCATTTAATTTTTTGGTTTCGATTTTTATTTATTTATGTAAAAAAAAAAGTATAATAACAAATTTAATAAAGATTGGGTTTTTTTTTGGTTTTAGTTTTTTAAAATTATCTCTATTTTGTAATTTAATTATCAATTGGATCAAAAAGAATGAATGAGGAGAGGGAGGGAACAAAAGGGAAGAAAGGAAACGTGGGATTAGTTTATTTATTCTCTAGTAGCAAGAGCCAATCAAAACCCAAGCAAAAGCCAAGCAAGCAATAATAACAATAAAAGTTTATCAATGTTGCCCTTTCCGAGTAAATTAACTATGAATACAAAGAACAACTATTCAATAAGATTCTTAATTTTGAGGAGGTTGTTATTGTTGTTGATAAATTGGTTGAATAGCAACAACCATCCAAAAAAAAAAAAAAAAAAAAAAATAATTGTATACAACTGTATATCTAATCTAATCTAATCTAATCTAATCTAAATTATCAAAATATAATAAATAAGGGGGAAGGAGGGAGGGGAAGGAAATTCAATTAACAATTATTACCCCACCCCTCTTTCCTCTCTTTCTCTCTCTCTTTCTTTCTCCCTTACTTGGAATCATTCTGACCCTTTATCTTTTTCTTTCTGTTTTTCTTTATTTTGAAATTCATCTTCAATTTTTAATGTCTCTCCATATATTTGACAATATTTATGAGAATATTGTAAAGCACAATCAATATTTTTATTAATATTACTATCATCATCATCATTTATTAAATTACCATGGAAAAAAATTGAACTTTTAAAAATACTTGATTTCCCAATACCATCACCATCACCACCACCATTAATTTGGTTATTATTATTATTATTATTATTATTATTATTGTGGTTTGGGTTTAATGATAATAATGCATTTAATAATCCTTTTATATATACAAGATCAATAGTTGCATCACGTCGAGTAATTGTTAATATCAAATAATCCATTAAATTATTTACTTTTAATTTTGATTTTGATTTTAATTTTGATTCAATTTCATTTTCATTTTCATTTTCAATTGTCCAACTTGATATCCCATTAGGTATTACAACATTATTTCCTTTACATAATCCTTGATCTTCCCACCATGGTAATATTTCAATACCTAAATCCATAAATGATGAAACATGAGTTAATTTATATTTTGATTCACCAAAACCAAAACCAGAATCGGTGGTGGAGGTGGTAGTGGTAGTAGTAGTAGTAGTAGTAGTATCTTTAATTAATATTACCATATTTGGTCGATACATTTTTTCTCCACAACCACAATTTTTCATTGCTGCTCGAGCAAATCCAATCCATAATTGACGATTTGAAGGTAATTTATCTTTAATTGAATTTATTAATTGTTTACCATTACCAAAAATTGAACTTGAACTTGAACTTGATGATATTGTTGATGTTGATGATAAATAATTTTCTAATATTTCATTGATATTAATTAATTCAGTACCACCATGTAAATATCCTGAATCAAATTTATTATCATCATGAATTTGATATTCCCATTGACAACCATTATCATTATCATTATCATTATCATTTTCTTTGTTATTGTTGGTTGTGGTGGTGGTGATTGGACATTTCAAAATTTTTAAATTTTTAAATTGATAAATAAAATAAATAAATGAATGATAACCATCAATTAATTTTTCTTGATGATTTAAAAATAATGACCAATTTTTTTCTATTAAATTCTGTTGATTATTAGGTCGAGTTAATTGTTTAATTTTAATATATTCATTCTTTTTACTATAATCAATATCTGATAATTGTTCAAGATTAAATTTTCCAATTTGAGTTTGCCATAACCAACCAATAAATAATGACCGATAATTTTTAAAATTAATTTTCCCTTCTTGATCATTATCATGATTATTATCATGATCGATTTTCAGAATTTTCCTATGATGAGAATTATAAATTATAATTGGTTCTTCATAACCAAATTCATTTTGAATTAATATAATTCTTGGATCTTCAACTCCATAAAATTGTCGTCCATTATTTTTTTTTAATTGTTTAATATTATGATAAATTGGTATTGGAGCAAAATAAGGATAAATTATTGATTTATATTTTAATTGTTTATCATTATTTTCCTTATTATTATTATTATCCTTATTATAATTTGGTTTTGAATTTGATTTTGGATCTGGGATAATCAATTCAACATCATTTAATTCATTCCAATTTCTATCAAATAATTGTAAATAAGCTAAAGATATTATTGGTAATCCTTGATCTTTTTCAGTATAAATAATTCTTGAAATCATTAAATGAACTCCATATTGTTGTAACCATACTGTTGATCCAATAAATTGATACCAATGTTTTTTAATTATATCATCATTATCATCATCATTGTTATCATTATTATTACTCAATTGTAATTGTTCTTTTAAATTAGGGAAAAATGGTGAAAATTCTTGGAAATATGGACCATCATCTTGTAAAAATCGAGTTAATATTTGTCTTAAATTACCATTTTTATTAATTGCTCGACTTGTTTTAATATTAATTTGATTTGATAATTTCAGGCATTGTGAAGATGATTGTTCATTATTATTATTTATATCATCACTAAATAATTCAAATTGTTGAGTTGAATAACTAAATTGAGGAATTTTATAATCAAATCGATTACGATAAATTAAATCTTGAGGATTTAATGCTTGATTCATAATTTCAGTATAATATTTAACTAATTGATCATCTTTAATTAAAGGGAAATTATTGGGGAAAATAATTATACGTTTATCTTTCTTCTTGTTGCCTTTGTTGTTGTTGTTGTTGTCCAATTGATGTTGATCAATTTCTTGTTGTAATTTATCTTGTTGCTTTGGTGATGATGGTTTAAATGGTTTAAATGGTTTATTGGAAGTTGTACTAATAGTGGTAGTGAAGGGGGTAAACTTTTCTAAATCATATTTTACTGTTATAGTGGTGGTTAATATTATTAAGATTAAGGAAATTATGAAAAGAATACTAATTATTGATTTATAATGTTTAATTGAGATTTTTCGAGAAGATGATAAGGATAATAATGATGTGGTAGATTTAATAAGTTTCTCCATTATAGGACAAGAAGATATATATATATATTTGCGGGTGTGTGTGTGTGTGTGTGTGTATAAACGAATGGAAGGAATAATTGGAACTACTCTTTCAGAAGTTAAGGAGGAGGTCAGTAGTATATATATATATGTAGAAGTGTAGAATATTTTTAGGGGTTGGAAAGAATATCAACAACATCAACAACAATTTACAAACTCAAACTAAACCAAACATTGGAACTTACGAAGAATTACACAAAATGAAAAAAATATAGTAGTAGTAGTAGTAGTAATAGTAGTAATAGTAGTAGTAGTAGTAGTTTTTTTTTTACTTTTTCAACTTTCGGCGTTATCGTATTTATATTAAATCATAGTAGACGATCTAATAAAAGATTTATAATCATCATCGATTAATTGGATGTACATATAGACATTGAATTAATGTTAGTTGATGATTGTAATCATTGTTAAAAAAATAACAACAACAACAACAACAACAACAACAACAAGAAAGTATCAGCTATAGATCATAAAAAGATTGAAATGTTTTGAAAAAATAAATTAAGTTCCTTCCTCCCTCCCTTTCTTCCCTCCCCCTTGAAGATGAAGAGGACAATTTCGAATTTTCGGAATTGCAAAAAAAAAAAAAGAAATGTTTTCTCTTTTCTTTCCTTTAGTACACACATCATATTAACAACTAATTAACAGTCAACTATTATTATCATCATCATCATAGATCATTACCACTAAATTATAGATTTATTAGTTTAAGATTTTAAATTGTTATAAATTGTTTTAAATTGTTTGTTTTTTTTAGTCTGTTTAAAAGATTTAGTAATTTATTGAGTTCTACTTTTATTCAACAATTGTCCAAATTTAGAACAACCGCCTTAGATATATTAAATAGTGAAATTAATCCTCCTCCTCCCCATTACACAAAGAAAGTCCGGTAATATCTCTTTTCAGATACTCATGTAGAGTTATATATGTTGAATCATAAAGAGATTATTTAGACTATAGATTGATATTTTAGTATCACCATTAAACTTAGTCATTTTTCTTTGTTTAGTCTAATTAATCGAACGATACAATATCATTTTTTATTGGTTTCCGTTACTAAACTTCAATCTAATCTAATGTAATCTAAAAAAGAAGGCAAACTAAAATTAGTGTTCTTATTTTTTTTATTTTTTATAGATGATTAAATCGTAATCAAAAAAAAAAAAAATGTTTTTATGGGGGTGGGGGTAGGGGGTGGGGGGGAGAGAGTTAAGAGAAAAAAAAAAAACAAGTGACTAACCATTTGTCACAATGTAGCGCTATTTAATTTAAATGACAATGATATTTACGGTACTGATTCACGTACAATGTGAATACTCACGCAGTTTCTGGTGGTTGGCTAAAAAGTAGTAAATCAATGCTATTGGATGTATGGGGAATAATGGACACAGTGACTAAGTGTAAGTCTTCGGGATACCTCTATTCCGTACGAGTGTAATATATGTGGATTGTATGTATTTGTATATTCCTGGATCTCAGCCTAAGCTTGCATAAGGTCCATTCTAACTAAATAATTAATTTTCTAGATTTTCTTTACTTAAATAGAATTCAACCTTTTCGTGCGTGTGTGCACCAATTATTCTATTCACTCACACACTCACACTTAAATCCTTTTTAACTAATTCAACACTTTCTCTCTAATAACAATTCTCTTCTTTATGTGCGATTTACCAACAAACGTAATTATTCTTTCAAATGATTCTCTCTGTCGTGTGATAGTACCAAATATAGCATATTTAAAAGATTACTATCCACTACACGACACCATTCATTGTTTAATTTTTTTTTGGCAATTTAACAATTTAACAATTTAACAATTTAGTGGTTTAGTGGTTGTTGTAAAACAGGATCTGCAATATTTTATGTGCAGTCCTTTTTGAATTCAACTCCAGGGAGTTCGACGAATCCTTTATAATTGCTATTTTATTATTCTCTATTATATACTACTTCTCTTTGTAAAAAAACAATTCATATTTTTTTATTACTTTCAATTTATTACATACTGATAATTAGCTTCGAATCTATAGAAAGTTAGAGCAACATATATTGTCCGTCGTAATATCTAATTAATAAAACCTAGGAATACTTCAGAAGCTTGTACCAATTGATCACGATAATTGCTCAGTTGAGTAGAAATTCCCATGGCTAAGAAGTAAAAAAGGGGCATGGACCATGAATGGTGGGAGTACTATTATAAATCTGGACAGCTTTGTAAAGAACAGAATCCCAAAATTTGGTAACAGTGGACCAAATTAATCCACGAAGTATGCGTTTTATGTGAGCCCATTGGTTGGCACGTTCCACCCGGCCATTACTGACAGGATGAATAATTTGATGTATGAATAAGCTTCACAAAATGATGTTTGTCACCACAGTTGAAACATCACTAGCAATGAATTGACGACCATTATCACAAATAACTTTGTTGGGGGTAACTGTGAATTTGAGAAATAAGTTGGAGTAAGCTCACTACGGTGGCACTGGTTTGGTGCAATGTTGGAACGGCATAAAGTAAACCAGTAGTATATTCCACAGTGACAAGAATGTAAGAAGCATTAGGTGAACCTTGAAGAGGACCAACATAATCAAATGCTCAACGGGGTGAAAGCTGGAACAGGTTCTAAGGGGATAATTTCACGCCGAGCCAGTGTGATGGGGGGGGGGCTGTTTGTTGGCAGATAGAGCAGTGTCGTACGGTGTTGATAGTGATAGGTGGGCTGTCGGGATGCCATGCAATCTGAGTGGCAAAATAATGAGTAATCCTGATGGATGGATGGGTGGTAGTGGTGGTGGTGGACAGATTGCACGAGCTTTGGTGAAGTTGTCCCGCAGAAACACTGGTAGTACTTGGTTTTGAAGAATCACCTCAAGTTCATCGTTGATAACAGTAAAGTGATGTAATGGTAAGTCATCATTGGTTGTGAGCAGTGGTAGAATCCGAAAAATCTGAAGAATTGGTGGCAAGGGATGTTGGATCCAGAAGTTGATCCTTAATGGCTTGAAGATGATTGTCGTTGAGGTCGGACAATTGGAGTGAAGCGACTGCAGAAGGTTTGGGGAACCGTTAAAACATTATGGGGGGGGGGGTTGAGAATTTCATCTTCGTTAACTACCTCAGTTATCGAATCCGTTTGGTAACGGCTACGGAAATCCGCTAGGATATTTTGCTTCCCAGCCAAGTAAAATATACGTGGCTGGTAGGACGTGAGGACATCCAAGAAACAGTGAACTCTTAAATTTGGTTGAGCAGCAGAATTCAACATTACCAGTAGGGAATAGTGGTCGGTATAGATGTACAACGGACCACCAGTTAAATGACGATTCTTTACAATCGTAGCCACAATGGGCTAACAACTCACGTTCCATAGTTGAGTATCGCAGTTGTGTCGGTGTCAATTTAGCACTAAAAAAATGAAATTGGAACAAGTGTGGTAGATCCCTTGTGGTTATGTGATTGACAGATGACAACACCAACAGCCAATGTGGAGGCATCAGTAAAAATATGGGTAACTTTACTGGGGGGGGGTTATAATGCCCGAGTGGGGGGAGATGGTAGTGAGGCAAGATTTGAGATCGTTGAAAGCCTTGATTGACTCGTCAGTATGAGTTATTGGACCTTTTCGAGATGACCCACCTTTCAATAATTCAGACAACGGATGAAGAAGAGTTGCCACACACGAGGAATATAAGATCGAATAAAGCTAACAAATGAAATAAGACTTCTAACTTCCGACTTGGTGGATGGGAGTTGCCAATGTGAAATAGATGCAATTTTATCTGGGTCTACCTTAGTACCTTCTTCGGAGATAATAAAGCCTAAAAATTTAACAGATTTTTCTGTAACAATTTGGTTTTGTCAATGTTAATTTGGAGACCAGCATTATTAAGTGCTTCACATACTTGTTTCACAATGCGAGCATTATCTTCAACAGTCTTGGCATAGATTAATACATCATCGAGATATAAAAAAGATTCCCTCAATGTCTTTTAGCACGGTACTTATAAAGTTACAAAAAAAAACGCATATGGTGAATTTGTAGCCCCGAAGGGTAACGTTTGGTAGACATAGTTACCGAGATGGGTAACGATGCCAAAAGCGTGGGAGGTACGTGGCGTAACGCTTATCTGATGATAAGCCGCCTTTAAATCGATGGTACTAAACCATTTAGCCTGGTGGACCAAGGGAGCCAAATCACGAAGATTCGGAACATAATATGGGATGTTTTTTTTTTTTGGTTATGGCATTGAGACGCCTAAAATCAATGACCACTCTGGCTTTATTAGCTGTACGAACAACAAAAACAGCTGATAATGAGATTTGGTACATTATCAGGAGCATGCAGTAGGATACCAGCCTCCAAGTTTTGTTTGTTTAATAAATAATTCAATAACTTCCTTGTATTGTGCATTACAAAAATAAGGTTTGGAAATTACCGGTTGGTCATTCGTGAGTACAATGTGATATTTGAACTGGCGATTTTTAGGTTTTGCGAGTGGTTTGGTCGGTGAGTTGAGGATAATTTTGTTTGATGTTAGCTATCAAGGAGAGTCGTGGTTGAGTGTGGACAGCTTTGGACACTGAAAGCTTTAGATTATTAACAAACCGTTCAAGAGTACAATTATATATATCTGTGGCCGGCAATAGTTTTATAAACTCGTGGGTTGGAGTTAGTTGGTAATGAAGTTTTTTTGAGAGTCGGACGACCAAAAAATAATCTTTCTTAGGCCTGGCAACACATAGGCCTGAAATTGGAGTTTAAATGGTTTGGTAATAGTGAAGTTAACACTATGAGTAATCTGATGATGCTTGTTGGTTGTCGTAGTGGCCATAATTAATTGGTTGATCAAGTTTAGTGAGTCGACCCATCTTAGCAATAGCGGGCGGTAGGAAATTTGAATCGCCCCCCCCAGAATCCAATAACACCGGGGGAAAACCCATTTCCAATATCAATAGCGGCAACATGTTTAGGCGTAACGAGGCCTCGCTGAATCGTCAGAATAAGTTGAGTCGGGGTTAGATTCGTTGCCCGAGTCATAAGGAGCCTCGGAGACAGCATCAGAACCATCCAGATCATCAGCCTCTTGGTCAGCCACATCCAATTCATAAAGTTATTTACCTTGGTGTTGAGCACGCGAGTAGTCGCCTCGGAATTTGGTGTAACGAGATTTAGGTTGAAAATTGTTCGACTGGTATGTAAGAAGAACGCTGGTTGGAACGACGATAATTGTTACGGGCGATAATTGTTACGGCGATAATTGTTACCATAAGACTTGGACTTATAACGGGGGGGGGGGTTAGAATTTTGATCCCGATATTGCGGTTGGTAATTGTTGTTTCTAACATAGTTGACTTGAAAATCGTTGGTGGGCAAATCCTCGGGGAAATTGATGTTATGAAAAAATGTGATTCAACCGTTTGTAAAAAAAAAAAAGATCAGGTGGGTTGACATAATCAAGCGAGTGAAGAGAAAGGAGGACAGCAAAGTGATCTTCCAATTTTCTGCAAAATAAGCGATCTTTCTTGTGATGAATCTATTCCGGTAAGGAATAAGATTGTTGGCAAGTTGTCTAAAAACGAGCAATGAACAGGGTAACTGGCTCGCCAGGGGGTTGGCAGCAACAGATACATTTGGGTTACAGTTTTTTTCTGTCCAATAATTCCCAGTTACGAATCAAATAAATATGGTAATCAATATCTAACCAAAGAAATTTGTGGTCCAAATCGGGTATTGAAGTGCTGTTTGGAAAGCATTAATCAAATCATCTTTAAGATAGGGTGCAGCAGCATGAGCCCAAAATTTGGTAATCCAAATTCATACTAACAAAGTAACTTTGCAATTGTTGGAACTTTGAAAACAAGATGGTCGTCATCAGAATTGGTAATCAGAAAAGCATCAACAATAGGGGGGAGGGGGGGGGGGAGGTTTTGTTGTTCAGGGAGCCATTGCATTTGAGGAGCTTCTTGGACCATTCATGAACGTTGGCATAACCCTCCGAATTTTGGGCAGCAATTTCACGTGGGGAAACTGGGGGAAGGGTTCGTCCTCATAAGGTTCAAATCCAAACTCATTAAAGAGGTGCACCATAAGCCTGAGGTGGCGGTGGACCAAAAAGCATGGTCAGCAGTTGGAGGAACAACATCCCATTGACCTGGAGGAGCATCATTATCATGACCAAAGGTTGGATTGGAACGTTGTTTTCTCCATTTTTTGGCAGCCAATTCATCAACCTTTTTGAGCAGTGGCTTGAATAAATTCAGCGTGAGCGTCAACATGCTCATCAAACATGGTCAAATTTTTTTTTTTTCCTGGGCTCCCTCGACAATACGTTTGGCTTGGTTATCCAAAACGTCTTCTCTCTCACGGTTGACGGCAATAGCTTCAGCTTGAGCAGCATTGGTCTCATTGATAACCTTATAGATTTGGTTAGTGATAGTTTCGCCTTGTTGTTTGAACATTTCCATCATTTGTTGACGAAATTCCCGCAAATTGGTTTCAGCAGTAACAAACATTTGGGCTTCAGGACCTGGATCAGTAGTTTGTCCAGCAGCTTCTTCAGCAGCATGATGAAGTGGTAGCTGGGGTTTCAGGAACAGATTCCTGTGTTCTTGTTCTTCTTTCTGGTTTCTAGCCATGACGAAAGGTTGCAGAAATTCGCTTAAAGTTTAAAGTTTTGCTTAAAGTTGATAATAAAGTTCCAGAAAATTAATTTTATGAAGTATTCCTAGGTTTTATTAATTAGATATTACGACGGATAATATAGGTTGCTCTAACTTTCTATAGATTCGAAGCTAATTATCAGTATGTAATAATTGAAAGTAATAAAAAAATATGAATTGTTTTTTTTTACAAAGAGAAGTAGTATATAATAGAGAATAATAAAATAACAATTATAAAGGATTCGTTCAACTCCCTGGAGTTGAATTCAAAAGGACTGCACATAAAATATTGCAGATCCTGTTTTACAACATGGTTTAGTGGTTTAGTGGTTTAGTGGTGGTGATGGTGATGGTGATAAGAAAAGTTTTCATTGTTAATAGAATAAAGAGATCGACCATTTTATCCATTCTCTCTAACAAAAAGGAATGATTAATCTATTCATACATGTACATACATACATACATACATACATAAATATCAAACCTCCACAATTTAGGAATTCAAGTGTATATATATTCATTGTTGATCGTTGATAAGAAACTATCTATATGGGTAAAACTATTCCATATTCCAAGCAGTTTAATGAAATCTATAATATAAATTCATATAAATTCAATTCTAATTATGTCTTAATTCTTAATTCTTATAATCAGTGCTGCCAGATTCACCTTTTAAATACTTATTAGTTAACTCAACCAAAGAATATAAATTTTTCTTTGAGTTATTATTCTCTACTCTTCCTCCTTTTATTATTATTATTGTTAATCATTAATTATTGATAAATTTCATCTATAATAATACAATGGAACTTAACTCATTATATTCACTTTATCAACTTTATCAACTATATCAAAAATACCTACATGTATTAGTATTAGTATTAGTATTATTATAGCATTCTTGATCATTAAGGTCACGTGCAAGCAAGTTTTTTGGAAATTTCCTTGAACTTTCCTTGAACTTTCCCTACTAAAACAAAAGATCTCTCTTTCTCTCTCTCTCTCACTCTCTCTCAAAAAAAAAAAAAGCAAAACTATACCCCATTTACCACTTATCTTGTAAATAGAATTTTTGTATAATAAAGCATTATCACCAATATTATTTCATTAAACCAAAAAAAGCCAAAAAAAAAAGGCTTAATTGCAATTGCAATTGCAAATGAATCTTTATTCAAGATATAAAGTTGTTGTTGTTGACGACCGTTATTTTGTTTTTTTTTTTTTTTCTTTTCTTTTCTTTTTTCTTTATGGGAAGTAAGTAATTACAAACCTTCCTTCCTTCCCCCTCCCCGCAGTCACGTGACATGATGACAATATCTATTCAATTTTAAATGCCGATAAATAATTATTATTAATGTATTGCATGTATGTATAAATGGGGGGGATTAGATGGAATTATGTTTCAAAGAGCTGTGGTGGTGCGGGTAGAGAGAGAGAGAGAGAAACATGAAATTTGCCAATGTTTTTGAGACGCGTCTCGAAACAAACAAAGATCGACACAAGAAAAGAAATTGTTCTAGACCTTTACTCTACCGAGGAATATATTGTATTGTATGGTGAACTTCTTCATATGAGTTGATAAATCCGCCTTTAGTACATATAGGGGCGGCAAATGAAAATTTAGCCAAAAAAAAAAAAAAAAAAACTAAAGATTATATACAAGAAACCGCTAATACAATTACAATTACTACTATTACTACTACTTCTATAAATATCGGGTATTGTTCTATATTTAGTTACTCCTATTGTTATTATTGTTGTTGTTGTTGTTGCTGTGGTGGTGGTGATTAGTTGCAGTTTTAACTTCTTCGTCTTCTTCTTCTCCTTTAATCCGCGTGATCTGATAATGTCTTGTCTTGTGTTTGGTACACGACATTTGCCTATTGGGTAGAGAGAAAGAAACTGGGCTGAGTTTGTTAATAGATCAGAATAATCCATTAATTCTTTCTTTTTCTTAGTTGAGAATATTCTCTCTTTTTTTTTCTTTCTTTTTTTTTTACCTAATTAGGTTAAATTAAGTTAAGTTAAGTTAAGGTATATATTAGTTGATTAATTGAGTGTGTGTAATTTATGAGAATTTCTTGAAATGAAAGATATACGCTTAAGGTTCTTTCAGAATTAGGGTGTAAAATGGAATGTAAAAATAATTCCATTGCAAGTTGTTCAAGTGCAGTTAACTATGTATAAGTATAAGTATATGTATGCGTGTGTCTGTGTCTGTGTCTGTGTCAAAAAAAAGAAAGAAAGAAAGAAAGAATAAAAGATTGTGTTGATGTGTTGTGTATGTGTTGAGACGTGTGTGTGTGCCTAGTATGTAATAAACGCGTCTCTCTCTCTTTCTTTCTCCTGCATAATGAAACTTGTATTTTTCTTTTTCTTTCTTTTCTTTCTTGCTGTGATTTTGTTTCATCAATTGGGGGCGGAAAGTGTTTTAGTTTTTAAATTGTTTTTCCATGCTTCAAATATTCTTATTCTTATTATCTATTGTTATTATCTTATAATAGGATACAATAGATTAAACCACATCACATACTCTCTCTTTCTCTTTCTTACACACAAACAATTAATTGTTGTTATTGTTGTTATTGTTGTTGTTTTTTTTGGGTTCTTTGCTGGTTGGAGCTGGATTCGTTTCTCTTAATTGTTTGATATTGTGATTTGATCAAATAATTTCGGGTATTTTATCCATCCGTAATACAATAGAATAAAACTGTAGCAACAGTTAAAAAAAAAAAAGAATTCTGTAAGATCTAAATAGGTTGTTGTTGTTCTTGTTCTTGTTGTTACTTGCTGGAATTCTCAAACATGAAAAGTTGTGAACTGAGACTTGGTTTTGATTTTGAATGTAAAAACTCGCCCTTTCCCTCCCCCTCTCCCCCAATCAAATCAAATCAAATCAAATCAAATCAAATCAAATTAAAAAAGGTCTAGTAAATTAATATAACTTATAAATTCAAAACTAAGAATATATATTTACAAAAAGAGAATAGAAGAAGAAGAAGAGAATAAATAACTAAATATAGTGGAAATATGTAAGAATAATTAAAAAAAAAAAAGAGAGATATTGCAAACTAAAATAGATAGTAATAATAATAATAATAGATAATAATGGTACGAGTGAAGAATTGGTTTTTAAAATAAAGAAAGAAAGAAAAAGTGGGCTGAAATTGTATTATAGTACTAGTTCAATACCTAACCACCCATCCACCCACTCACCACTACCACCACTCACCAGCAATACTGGTAAAAGAAGTAAGAGTAATAACACAAAATTAACTAAACCCATTTAAAACTTCTTTCAATTTTTCAATCTTCAACTTTTCAATGTTTTAGGCATCACACACACAACACATACACAACACATACATTTCTCATTTCATTACATACAAAATAATTAAAACACGAACTTGAAATTTTTTATTTTTATTTTCAATTTTCAACTACTATTTCTTTCTTTCTAATCTTTCTTTTTAATCTTTCTTTAACTTAGTTTGATTAATTTCAATTATTGATATCTTTTCCATTTATCTACCATTTTACCCACCATCAATAACATCACATCACATCACATCATCTTAATCTAAATTCTTTTTTTTTTTAACTTTTTTTCTTTCTTTTACAAACTATCCATTGGAGAAAAGAAGAAGAAGAAGAAAATCATCAACAATTTTTTACCACCCAAACAACTCAACTCAACTCAACTCCAATCTAATCTAATCTAACACCACTCACCCACTCACCCACTCACTCACTCACCCTCCCAACCCATTCAATATTAACTTATAAAGGATATTCTTCTCTTTTTTTTTTTTGAGTGGTGATTTTCTTGGTTTTTTACTTGTTGATTTATTGGATCTAAGTTTGCTTGTTTTTTCATTAATTGATTTAATTAGTACTTGTTTCCATTTACTTTTTGCTTGGATTTCTTAACCAATCAATTCTATTATTATTTGTCTATCTATCTATATAGTTAGCTAGTTTGGTTAGAAATTTTGACAGAAAACAACTACATTAACAACAACAAACAATCCAAGAAAAAAAAAAAAAAAATTTTTTCTTTTTTAAACAAACCCCAAGAACATTCCTATATAAGGTTTTCATTATTCATTATAAGCGGGTTATCAAGAATCAGACGAATCGTTTTTATTTTGTTGATTGTTTAAACTAGTCTCCCTTTAGTGAATTATTAATTAAACAAAGAGTTAGATACTACAAAGTTATTTTTTTTTTGTTTCACTATCAATAACTCAAGAACATTTACACTTGATTAGATTTCACCTTTTTTTTTTGTTTTTGTTTTGATTTTACTGAATGGTATTTTATTGTTGAAAATAATAGATACTATCAATCTTGCTATTTTTATTCCTATCCTATTTCAACAAAAAACAATCTATTTTGCTTTTCATTCATTCCTCCCTCCCTCCCTCCCTTTTAGTTGGTATATATAGACAATAACATATAATATGGAGAATTATTTATTAAGTTCGCCGACACAACTATCACAACCATATGATGATGGTACAAATAGTTTACTATTTATGGATAATTACGAACTATCACAAAACTTGTCTCAACCTTTAGATCAACATTTACAATCACTACAACAACTGCAACTGCAACTGCAAGCACAAGTACAAGTACAACAAGAACCACAACTGTTGAATCAACACCAACAATTACCTCAAATACAATCATTTCAACCGATGGTAAATAACCAACAATATGTTCAAGAGACTTTCCAACAATTAAGTCAACAACAACAGCAACAACAACAGCAACAGCAACAGTTCCCACCATTTCAACAACCACAACTACAACAACAATTTCAGTATCAGTATAGCCAACAACAACAACAACAACCAGGAACTATTGAAGAAGAAATGGTACCCATTAGTAACAATACTAATATTCAAATAAGTAAATTTTTTGATGATAACAAGGATGATGAGGACAATGTCAATTCAGGTGGATTAAATGATTTCAATCATTCAAGAAATATATCACTTGATGACACCACTATTACTGATTTGCATCGACGTGAAAATTCTATAAATCCACCTACAGGTTTACCTCATTCAATTTCCTCAAATACTATTTATTCATATTCTTCATTTGAATCGCCACAATCCCATATTCAATCACAACCACTGTATTCTCAAGGTTATTATAATCAAAACAGTTTATCAACCCCATTACGAAGAAATAAATCATATTCCATATCATCAGTAACTTTCAATCAATCACCAGTCAATTTGGCAACAACAGCAATGAATAAAATTATGAAAACTCCTCTTCGAGGTCATTCACGATCGAGATCAAAAGTTGATACTAATACAGCCATTACTACTGCTATGAATTTAGGTCAAGCTACCAAATCTAATTCCACATCATCATATAATTCCACTTTGAATCCATTTTATACTCCTTCACAACAATTATCTTCTACTGATGATGATGATATTACTACTCCATTACTTACTCCAGCAACAAAATTACGTACTTCAAAATCAACATTTTTCAGTCCATTTAATAAGGATGATGTTGAAGATCAAGATGATGATGCTGTTAAACAATTGCGTAAAGCGAAATCTTATACTAGTTTGTTACGGAAAAAGAAAAGAGAAGATGGAACTCCTCTGAAGCAACAACAACTGCAACAACAACTGCAACAACAACAACAACAACAGCAGCAACAACAACAATCCCAACAAGGTCAACAATCATATAATGGTCAAATTCAAAATCTTTCATTTCCAAATTCATCATCACAACCTAAAATTGATTTATTAGCATATGATCAAAATCCAATGACATCATATCCACCAATGGATAAAAATGTATTGAAAAATTTAAATCAATCAATTTCACCATTTAATAAATCAAAATTATCACCACCTCCAATTAATTTCCCTTCAATATCTATTGATTTAACTACTATTGCCACCAATAAATCAAATCCAACTTTACATAATAATTATAATGAAAATACTCCATTTAATTCTATCAATTCAACTTCTGGTGGGTTATTACCTCCTATGGCCACTTTTACTGTTCCAACAATAATCAAAGAAGAAGTACAACAACAAGTACAACAACAAGTACAACAAGTACAACAAGAAGAAGAAGAAGAAGAACAAATGGAGATAGATTCAATTGAATTGAATGAAAAGAATTCTGAATCATTATCATTATCATCATCAGCATCATTGGTGAGATCAATGAAAATGACTAATTTGGGAATACCTAATGATGAAAAAAAATCATTAAATGAAAATAAAAATGTTATAATTGATGATATTACTATTAATCAAGAGAAAAAGAGGAATTTAGTTATTAATGATGGTAATAAGAATGGGAATAAAAATAATAAAAAGATTAAAAAGAAAAACAAAAATAAGACTAAAGATAATAGCAATAAGAAGGGGAAAGTGATGATTGAGAGTGTTAATGTTAATGATAAAGATAAACATAAACATAAACATAAAGATAAAGATATAAATAACAAGAATGAATGTCCTGTTAGTAGTAGTAGTAATGGTGATAAAACTAAAAACCATGTTAGAAGTAAAGTTGGCCATGATAATAGCAACAATGGCAATGGCAATGGCAACAATGTACATAATGACGATAATTATGATGAAGACGGCGAAGACGGAGAAGATGGTGAAGATGGTGAAGACGACGATAATAATGATAATGATGATAATGATAATGATGATGTTGTTGATGTTGATAATGATAATGATGATGATGATGATGATGATACAGTGACAATACCAATACCAGAAGATTTAAATGTCACAAAAGTCAAAGTTCGTAATAATCGATCGAAATCAAATGATAAATCAGATCCAAAGAAAAAACATAAATGTCCAATTTGTGAATCTAGATTTCAAAGACCAGAACATGTTAAACGTCATCTTAAAAGTCATTCATCAGAAAAACCATTTGAATGTCAAATATTTAATTGTGGTAAACGATTTAATAGGAAAGATAATTTAAAAGCTCATTTGAAAAAAATTCATAAACTTTCAAAAGAACATGAAGAATTTACCAAAATATGAAATATGAAATATGAAATTAAAAAAAAAAAAAAAGAAATTTATCAATCAAACATATATACACACACACATATATATATGTATATATAAACATTATATAGACTATGCATTAAAAAGACAATATATATATATTTTTGTCAAGAAGAAGAAGAAGAAGAAGTACTAGTAGCTCATATATTACAATCAATTGTGATATGTTTTATTACAAACCAGATTGTCATTCACTTGTTATATTAATACTCCATAGTTATACCATAATTTCATTAGGTATAAAAATAATTTTTTTTTTGATTTTTCCTTTTCCTTTTCCTTTGATATATCTTATTTATTATTTGTTTACCATATATTATTATTTGATGTGTAAAAAAATATTTATATATTTATATATATATATATATATAAGTTAATATTTTAATCATAATTATATCTAACCACTTCATCAATTGCTTTACAAAAATATTCGACATTTTGTTCATTTAAACCAGCAATATTAACTCTTCCAATACTAGTTGAATAAACATTATGATGAGAAATTAATCTTTGATTTTGTTGAGGAGTTAATCCACTATACCAAAATAATCCATTTTGTTGAATCACGGTTTGCCAATTACCTGGAGTTTTTAAATTAATTAAATTTTTATAAATTAATTGACGTAAATTTTTTAATCTTTTTGTAACTTGATTAATTTCTTTAATCCATTGTAAATATAATTTTTCATTTTCAAAAATAATTTGTGCTAATCTTGCTGGAAATGAAGGAGCAAATGAACATTCTTGACGGAAATTATTTATTAAAGTAGATTGAATATGATCAATATAATTTTCATCTTGAATTATAACATGTAAAGCACCTAATCTTTCACCATATAATCCCATATTTTTCAGAAATGATTGAGCAACAACAAATTCAATTTGATTATCATACATATATCTAAGTATCCAAGAATCTTTAATTAAATCACCACTAGAAAATCCTAAATATGCTGTATCCATTAATATTAAATGATCATATTGTTTAATTAATTTAATAATTTCAATCCATTGTTGTTGATTAAAATCTGCTCCAGTTGGATTATGACAACATGTTTGAAATATAAATACTGAATTTTTTGGAGCTTTTTCTAATGTTTGTTTAATTTCATTAAAATTGATTCCTCCATCATTATCATTATTATTATTATAATATTCATAAGTATTAATTTCCCCATTAATTTGTTTAATCATTGGAATATAATTCAGCCATGTTGGTAAACCTACATAAAAATTTTTATATCCTGCTTCTTTAAAAAATAATAATCCCATATGAATAGCTCCTGTACCAGCAATAGTTTGAATAGAAGCAATATTTTTTTTATAAATTTCACCAAATAATAATTGTTTTGATCCATTAATAAATTCTTTAATACCACTCATAGTAGTATAATTATGACCATAATTTTTTTCATTATGATAAATTTCTTTAGCTTGATTTATTGATGGGAATGTATATAATGATCCATCAGATGATTTATAAATCCCAATACTAACATCAAGTTTATTAGGTGATTGATCTTGTTGATATTGAGTTAATGTTTTAATAATTGGATCGGGTTCTTCTTTAGTTAAATGAGTGAATTTGGATTTAATTGTCATTTTTCTTTTTATTTTTTGATACTAGAAGAGGGGGGGGAGGGCAGGGGTTTGATTGTTGTTATTCCAGGAAGAAAAAAAAAAGAAAAAAAAAATGTGTCAACTGAGTTATGGAATTTTAAATCCACTTTATATAATTGTTGGAAATAGTAGTTTTAAAACTGTTGATCTTTTTTTTTTTTTGGGGGGGAGGGGGGAGAAGTGGTGGTGGAGGATGCACGAGAGGAGAAAAAAAAAAATTTTTTCAACCGGTGCGGCGTGATTTTTCAATAACCGCTTATTCCCGAGAATCAACAACAGCAACATAATGTTGAAAAATAAATTAAATTCAAAAAAAAAAATTAACGACAACTGCAGGACTCGAACCTGCGCGGGCAAAGCCCAAAAGATTTCAAGTCTTTCTCCTTAACCGCTCGGACAAGTTGCCAAATTCGTAAATTTTGTTGTATAATGAGCCTCCCTCCGTCGCACTGACAATAGCATTATCATGTTATTGTGTAAGGACGATCTCTGATCGTCTAAGGTATTTACTTATTCACACTTTCGGTGGAAACTCGTCAACGAGTTTCTGATATTATTATTTTGGTTGTTTCAGAGTGATCTGATGACTCCTCGTCACTCTGCTTTTCGGTCTATATAAGGGTTCTAATTTCCCTTATCTTTTTATATATATATTTTGGATTTAGTTAGTTAGTGAATCAGTCAAGTTTAAGTTTAGTTTAGTTTTAGTTTGAATAATAAGGATCACAGTTAGAAGTTACGTTAGTGGTTCCCCATTCTAGATTCCCAGTATTTATCAATATCAATAACCCACATCACATTCTAGGCAGGAAACACATTAAAATTTTTTTTTGTATATTCAACCCTTCCTGAGTATTCTGATTTGGTTTATATTAGTTTTATTAATATCGTTTGTTTATTGGTTTGACGATTCGTCGTTTATATTATTTATCTATTTCTATTTTCGGTGGTTTTTGTTGAATAGAATGATGCTCGCCATTAGTAACCGTCGAGTTATCAGCAGATTGATTAGGTAAAGACATCTCCAATTGATAATATATTCGTTGATTCTTCTATAAACTTTTCTCTACAAATGACAGACCATTTGTCCTCTTTATATATTCAGCTTTCTCGTCAAAAGCTTTTACTTCGTCTAATCCTTTATATGTTCGAAAACAGGCTGTGTAACAGACAATAGGTAAAGCTTATTCTATTGTTTGTTTCACCTTGGTGTTTTGAGATTACTGAAAAAGGAAATATTCTACTAATACGGTTCTCGTCAATGATATTACGACGAACCATCGTCAGTGGAATTCTACTATAAATATATGGTAGAATCCTCATTAGATAGATTTTATATATTTCTTTGTAAGCTAAGCTTTAATACTATAAGACACCTTTCACCTACGCAGGTATCGCTACTGACTTCTTTATAATTATATCATATTTCATTTGTTATACTCGTCAATTCATTGTTATACTTTGTACTAGATTTGATTACACGATGAGGATTACTCTCATATTTCAACAGTTTTGTCAAGAAGCTCGTTTCCCGACTTCTTGATGTTAATTAATTAATTAGTTAGTTAGTTTTCAGAGTGGTGTGACCTATCTCGTCACTCTAATTTTCGGTCTATTTAAAGGGTCCTAATTTCCTTTAAACTTTTAATTAATTAAAAAAAAAAAAAAAAGAAATGTTTTAAAAAGGTATTGTCCCTCACCTTTTTTACTTGTTTGTATGCTTACTACTATTCCAAATCTATAAGAAAAGGAATAGACGAGGAATTCTACTATATATAGGAGAATTCCTGCTACAAGTCAAAGGCGATACCCACTATCGGTGGTTGAGTATGTGGTACTATCTTGATTTAAGGGTTCCATCTTCCTCGCGGAGGTCAAAACTGTTGTTTTAAAGATATCCTTTTAATTACAGCACCCAAAATAAGTTTTTGTTAGTCCTGATAACCTCATTAACATATAGAAGAAGACGAAAGTCTTTTTTACTAACCCAACTAAGAATATAGCTATTAATTAAGTTTATACAGAAATATATGTACACACAATTTAGTTATTATTTATTATCTATTAATTAATTACTTATTCATCTCTCTTAAGAATAACTATATGATACTACATACATTCTAACAGTTAAATCCCTTTAACCATCGACATGACATTCTTCCTGATCAACCAAAGTGTTGTCCAAATTGTCACCAGTGTGTAATGAAAAATTGCTGATTTTTATATCATCACAATTTATATTTCTTCATTTTCCAAATCTTATCAATTAAAATAATACAATAAATATAAATGCACTTGCGTATTTAAAAAAATATATAGTTTGTAGTTGTAGTTTGTTCTTTATACGTATTAGAGAATTGCAAGAGTTTTATACAAATTTAGTTTGGTTTTTTGAACCAAATAATTTTTCTTTTTTTTTTTTTTTTTCTGTATATTCTAACCCACCTCTTTTTACACACATCCTATATTTTGTAAAGCAAATTTTGGCAGTCTATCGTCTTGAAATACCCCCCATTGAGTTTCCCATCTTCGATTACCTTCCCAAAAAATTTCTTTCCATGGTTCATCAAACGCTTCAAAATAATAATATTCAACTGGCAAATCTCGAAATGTACACAAAAAATCATTAGCAAAATATTCCAGATTCGATAAACTGGCAATTGAAGAACCAAATGTACCACCACCACTTGGCCATCCTATTTCTGTAAGTACAATTTTGGTATTATAATCATTGTATGGTTGAACTTGTAGATTAAGAAATTCTAAAGACCAAATGGTTGCAAATTCCACTGGAACTCCAGCGAAAAAAGGATGAATATTAGCACCAACAATCTCACAAGCTTGTAAAAGAGGCAGATCTACCAAAGAACCAATTTCAGATGTCCCTACAGGGATATCATCTATTCCTCTTGATTGTAAAAATGTCTTAGCATCTTGAATATACTCTATTAATTCATCTCTAGTCTTATCTTCTCGAAATAATACTTCATTACCAATATATATCGAGTTGATTAATTCCAGTGGGTTTGGGTATTTAGAAATAATCTTTTTCATCAAATCCATTTGTTCTTGGTTTACAGTATCATTAGACCCAATCCAAACCCCCATTGCTAATGTCATATTTAAATTCATATATTCAATTGCATCCAAAATAAACTCACTTTGATCACATTGCATGCCATAATTTCTTATTCTCGTGGTAATAGTCGATAACCTGGCCAAATCTAACATTGCATCTCGTCTAGTGAATCCACATTGTGGTTCTAATGCATTACTTGGAGAATATGCTACTCCAGAAAACAATGCATTAGTAACAATACTCATTAATGAAACAACCTCATTATCTTGTTGCAACTCTTCACTAAGACCTTCAATCGAATTAGGTTTATGGATTATTGGTTCACGGACCTCTTCTACTTTGGTCAAGTATTTCAGTGATAGCAAATATAACATGGGTAAATTCTTGGGGTCACTGAAAAATTTCCCTACTGACGTCTTAGTTCCTTTCCCCAAAATAAATACCGCAGGAGCAAACCCTCCAATTAGAATTATAATTACACATAATAAGATCACAATGATCCACCAAAACCCTCTTCTGGTTATATTTGAAAACAATCCAGTTGACACCGGTGAAGTGTAAGAATCATTATCACCAACACTTTTATTAGGGAGGTCATTATTAAAACTAATGGGCGTCTCCAAAATATTCTTTTGCTTTATTTCTATGCTACTATTGTTATCATCATCACTCTTTGCCATCACTATTTCCAAGTCTGGCGACAAATTTTTATTTTTTTCCATTATCAAATCATTGCTTGACGTAGGTGCTTCCAATTTAGAATTGACAGAAAATTTGCTTTGTCTTTTAACCACTCTGAGTGAATTAGTATCATAAGATATTGGTGATATTTCATTCAAATTATAATCCAACTCTGGCGTATTTTTCTTGCGGTAAATCACAGTTGTATTGCGAATTCCACTACCAGGACTTTTGGTGGCTCCTGCTGGGTAATTAGAAGTAGCCACACTTTCTTGACAATAATTAAGCAAATTGGAAGAATAAGACAATGAAGTTTGAGCATTATCGTCATCAATGGTGTTACTAATGAATGGTGATGGATGAATTGGAGGTGGTGGTGGTGGTGGTGGTGGTGGAGACTGTTGTAGCGGCGGCTCCTCTAATGCAACTGCAATAGATGTGGAAGCATGTGGTTGATTTGGGATTGGTGAGATTATTGGAGGAGTTGGTTGCAAAGGTGTAACTTCCTTTTTTAATAACTTCTTTGGTTGTGGCAGATTTATTTGCGACGATTTAATTGATGAGTTCATTAACGGAGAACCAACAAACCCTTTCCCATATTCTTGAAATGCATGAACAGACTTGGATCTAGTAACTTTATAAGGGAGGACTTTGGTTAATTTGGGTTGACATTGATTACGTTTTTGTTGATTATGCTGCAGCTGCAATTGATCTTGTTTTAATTGTTGCAGATGTTGCAGCAGCAGCAGCACATTTGCGTCTGTATTTTCTCCAGTAATAAATCGAAATTCTGAAATTGTCGCTGAACGCTTTTGATTCAAAGTTGATCTTCGATTCATGATTAATATCAAAAAACAGCAACTTATAAGGAAAAGATGGTTTTTAAAGTTACTATAAGTTGATTTCCAATTAGCCGCTCAAATCGGCCATACACCATTGAAAAAGAGAGAGGGAAAAAACAAAAAAAAGAGACAACCACCCCCCCTGGACCTCCCCCAAATACAGATCTAAATTTAAGGTAGTTGCAAGAAAACATTTCACACAATATCAGTTTTCTTATCTTGGTATACTACTTTCTCTTACGGAAATCATCTTATTACTGATTTGCTTGACTTCTTTCTTCCCATATATTATAAAACATTCATTTTTTTGTGATATCGTTGGGAAAAAAAAAGATCTGATAAGAAAATACCAACATTGAACACAAACTAAGTTGACATTGCAAATTATAAGGGAAATACAATAAAAATAATCAAAAAATACATTTCACCAAAGATCTATAAATTCTATACTTTTTCCCAAGTATATATGTTCGAAATTCAACCATCCCCACAAAAAAAAAAAAAGACATGAAAAAGCAAATGCAAAATTGGAAACAATCCATATTGATACCATAATCTAACCCGATTAGCATTTGCAGCAAGCAAAAAGCATATTACCAATAAATGTGGCCGTGTTGGTGACACACCCTTCACCATTGTTTGGACAACAATTAAGAACACCAAAACAAGTACAACATTCAATACAGAATTCAGTACATTCATTTGATTCTCTTTGGTAACCACTAGTGGCAGTAAAATGAGAATTAACATCATCATCACTATCTGAATCTGAGTCTGAATCTGAATCTGAACCAGAACTAGATGATGGATTATCTGAGTTGCTCGATTCTTTTGATTTTAGATTTTGTGAATTTTCATTATTTGATTGTGGTTCTTGTTTCATAGCTGGTGAAGCCTTTGGTTCATCTGTAATGGGTTTATCATTGATGTTTATTTGTGGTCTTTGATCTAAATCTTCTAATGGAATACCTTGTTGTTTCAGGGCCATTATCAATATGTGTTGGAGAAAACGACTTTGGGGGTATAAATTAAGGGAGGAAAAAAACGAAAGTAAAAATGAATAGCTGTAATAGTCTATAGATAGATCAAAATAATCCGAATCAACGAATATATAATTATAAAAAAAAGAAGAGAAAGGGTAAATATAATAAATGAAAAAGATTTCAAGTATTTTTTTTTTTTTTCAACGAAATATATCAACTAATAGTTGTTTCATCTTCATCGATTCAAATCAAAACCAAACTAAATTCCTTTTTTTTCGTGTAACGATTCACAAGTTTTTTTTTTTTTTTTTTTTTCAATCTGACACGCCTCATACGTCATTATTAAAATTTCCCATACTTTATTTCTCATGTACAAGGGGTTGAATGATTCTTCAACGGTGAGGCTAACAAAAACCACACTCACACGCACAAACACACAAATGTAATATACTCTTAATTCTAAAGTTACATATATACTATCAATCACATGAACATATACACTAGATACTGAATTACAATCCCTCACTTTACATTCCTGGCTTTATTCAAAAAATCGTACTGCGGTAGTAATATCAACAGTTCACACTCTTGACCACCTATAGTCTAGCTTCTGGCGATTTCAAAATATGAACCTATCTTAGAATACACTTTGATCCATATCTTCTAATCCAAAATAAAACTTTCGTATATATATCCCACCAATTCTTCTAGGTTAAAAATACTACAACACTCTTCCACATCAACTCATCGTTTTGTCTTCAATTTCCAAACTCTGTATCATATCAATCAAATCAGCATCTTCTTCCCATTCACGTTCTTCAGCCTCTTCTTCATAATGTTGTAACCACACTTGAGTATCAGTATTTTCTTGTTCATCCTCAATCAATCTATCAATATCCAAACCATCAGTTACATGTTCATACTCTTTTTCATATTGATCATTGATATCTCGTTTAAATTGTTGATCATTGATTTTTTCTCGACTTATCATTAATTTATCATGACGATGTTGATTTCTTACTTGACGGATTTTATCGTGTTTATTTCGAAGATTGAAATTTTGACTTCTCAGCGATTCAACTGGATGATGATAATATTTGCCTCTACCTTTATTGGGTCTCAGTGGCAGTAAATCATCAGATTCACTATTAGGCGGAGACGAAGAAGATGAAAATGGTTTCATAAGTTTTGTAGAACGTGCTTGTTGGTGTTTCATAAGTTGATTTAACACACTCATGGGAGGGGAAGAGGGTATGTCGTTGTGGGTGATATTAGGGGATTCTTCTTGATACGTGTAATTCACAGAACTGTTTTTTGAGTTTGGTGTAGTTGGAGTTTCCATTGATAAGGATTTGATAAGATATGTAGGATGTGATGATTATGATAGACAAGATAGGAAGTCACGACTCTTCGTATTTATTTATTTATTTATATGAGCGGATTCTTTTTACTTTGAGTGTTTTTTTTTAGGACGCGACTTTTTCTTTTTTTTTTTTTTTTTTTTTTTTTCAAATTTATCAATCATCATTATTGACACCTTAGTCCTTACTTAATCCAACCAATGCAAAACAACAATGAGAGTAAGATTTGAATTAAATGGCCAAAAATACAATAAATTTTCTGAAGATGATCCATTTTTAATGGAAGAAATTGCTGAAGATTTGGTATTGAATCACTTGACCACCAATACATTTAGTTTACCGAATTATAGAACCCATATCGAAACGACTCACAATATACAAGAAAACCAATTACACGACTTCATACAACTAATAGATGATAATCTTGGTGATCTATATGTTAAGAGCCAAGAACAAAACTGGAAAGATAATAAACAAGAGGAAATGTCAGAGCCAGGTCTCATATATGTATGGTTCACTGAAACTACCACAGATGACGACGACGAACTAGTAGGTTTTGTATCATTCAAATTATGCGAAGACGATGATGGGATCTTTGTGTTATACTTGTTTGAGATTCATTTGACTGAAAAATACCAAGGTCAAAAATTAGGACAATTGTTAATTGATCAGTTTCACGAATTTGCTAAAAGTTTGCAAAATTCATCTAATAAATTATATCTGATGTTAGAAGGCACAGCATTGACAGTTTTTACAAAGAATACCAAAGCTCTTAATTGGTATAAGAAAATGAATTACGAATTGACTGAAAGATCTCCTATGGATAAAAAATTAAGAAATGGTACTGTGATTAAACCTGTTTTATACTTAATGCGAAGGAAATTGTAAATATATATATTATAGAACAGTCACCACACAAAGAACTATACAGTATAGATGGAATAGACGTAGCTTTTCTCCCAATTAATTAACGAAACAAGTTCTGAAGATTAAACCGTAAAGATATCCGATGGGTTATGTAATCTTTCAGGACTTATGAAGGATGTGATATAATAAGCATACTTGTTTGATTCGTTCTTTTCGGTACTATTTCTCCCATATTGAGTGACCGAACAATAATGAAAAAGAAATCACCTGGTTTACTAATATAATCCATGCGGTCCGATTAACCAACATTCAATAAGATGGAGGAGAATCAATGGTTTAGTAAAGAACAATGCAAATAATTGAAACTAAACAATAACAAAAAGTTTCTATTTTTAGAAACAGAAAATCAGATCCATCAAAAATATAGGACAACACTATTTCATTGACTATCCTCTTCTCTGCCATAACATCTGTTGAATTGATAAAACTACTTGTTATTTATTCTAATTAAAGTGGATAGACATTAGTTAGGTATATAAATGAATTCCATCAATTACTTTTTCTATCAGAATTGCTGTTGCATATTTGGTGATCTTTTAATGCCGCGCCATGTATCTTATTCTTTTTTTAGTAAGGACCCCTAATAGTGTTAAAAATAATTTCTTAGCATCAAACAACATGTTTAATAATTTCTTTTAAAAGACCATTGCACACAATTCTAGAGCAATTAATAAAGTCAGAAAATTACATGAAATTACATTTTGGTGCTGTATGATTATTTACTAGCAGCTTGAACAACCAGGTGTCTCAATTTTAAGCTGAGTTGCATCTTGCCAGTAATCTTACCAGCTCTTTATCTGAACCTCTCATTGTTAAAGTACCTTTAAACTCCTCATCTATCTCTCCTTATAGCATGTTTTAGACAGGCACATCTACTCTCAAACCAATATAGACAAAGACGCAAGGGAAGAATAGGAGTAGGCAAGACTTTTTCGTTTGTCAAGGCAAACAGATTTATGTAAATGATACACTCACAAATAGTGATACCAGAACTCTTAAGTAATCAAAATCCCAAGTTGGACAAGATATCCATTCTGACTTGAATAATTTGGTGGGGCAAAATGTCTAAGATTGCCTTACGTAAATCAAAAAAATACCACATATCATGTACATGATCATCACCCATTAACGTTCATGGATTTATTTTTTAAGGGAGCATGGAATGGAATAGCGAGAGAAAAAGGAGAAACAAAAACAAGACAAAAAAAAAAATATAACACATCTGAACAAGAAAAATCAAGCGCCTTCTTCCCACCACCCCTCTAACATCATCTGTTTTTTTTTTTTTTTTTTTTTTTATATATATTAACATTTCAAACAACATTATCGGATTGCCACAACCACAGGTACCAAACAAAAAATGGGTAGAAGAAAGATTGAAATAGAACCATTGACAGACGATAGAAACCGTACGGTGACTTTTGTGAAGCGTAAGGCAGGGTTATTTAAAAAAGCTCATGAATTAGCAGTACTTTGCCAAGTTGATTTAACCGTTATCATTGTTGGAAGTAATAATAAAGTATATGAATATTCTACTGTGGAGGCAAATGAGATTTTTAATGCCTACAATAAAACCCTTAAAGTCAGAAAGCAATTACATGAATCAAAATCTCCAGAAAACTATTCGAAATTCAGAAAGAAACGACATTTACATGAACCACTAACTAACAAATCAGGTTCTATAGTTGGCACTAATACACATTTAAATGATGAAGACTATGATCACAATGTTCATGAAGCAGGAGACGAAGATTCGGAATATGACAGTGATGATAATTCTCCACAACCCAAACGACACAAAAGATCAGAATCGCTTAAAAAAGATCAAAACCCCAAAGTGTTTAATAGTACCCAACCCCCACCACCGCCTCCACCACCTCATATATCTCTTAATAATGTCCCAACATTTACCAATCCCAAAAAATACAAAAAACTGATTGATGAAACAAATAATAATTTGGCACCGCCCCCTATTGGGACAAAAGACGAACTAACGGTACAACGACCAGTATTGAGAGTACAAATACCGATTGATGCCAAAAGCAACAAGAATAATCCCCATAGTGGTGTTAATAATAGTGATGGCAAAGACACAGCAAGAACAGTGACGGCAATCGAGAATAGTGCAACCAATCAAAACACCCAATCAAGCAATACAACATCAGGTACAGGAGTTGCTGATACGAATTCATCACATGTAAGTTCAAATGGTAATAGTAATTTAGTTCCAGGAAATGTTCCAAATACTAGGTTTTCCGGATATTCGTCATTTCGATCACCAGATTCTCGAAGACCAACTCTACCGTTACCTTTACAAACGAAATCACAAACATCATCTCCAGCTAGTGCTGCTGCACCGGGACTACCGTTAACAGGGGGAAGCAATGCATATTTTGCTGGAATGCAACAATCACCTCTGGGCAGTTCCTATGCCAACTATCCTGCGCAAGTGTACCAACAGTATCAACAGTTCCAAAATCAGCTTCAAGAACAGCAGCAACAACATCAACATCAACAACAGCAACAGCAACAGCAACAGCAACGACAACCACCACAACCAGTCGGAACCCAAAATTCACAATTGGAATCAGCTGTACGATTCCGTTCTGGTTTACCAACGGGGGTACAATTTAACGGAGAACAAACTCCAATTTCAGGATTACCATCACGATACGTTAACGATATGTTCCCCTTCCCATCACCTTCAAACTTTCTTGCTCCTCAAGATTGGCCATCTGGTATAACACCAACTACTCATATACCACAGTATTTTGTGAATATGCCCTTGAGTGGTATTGGACCACAGCAGCAGCAGCCACAGCAAGCTCAACAGCAACAACAAGTACCTGTTGTGGCCACACCAACACAAACACAAACAGGACAACAGATGGCTTCAGTAACCAATTACAAATCAGCTAATCCTCCAATACCAGGGTTTTTCCAAAACCCAACACAAGCCACTACAACTAGCAATGCCACAAATGTCTCTAGATTGAGTGACGTTGGTGATGGCACTAATCCAACCACAGCAGGAAGTGGAGGTTCAACAGATGTCAATAACCTCAACAATGGACCTAATAAGAATACATAATTTGATCGTGTATAAAAAGAGAAACAAGAAACAAGAAACAAGAAACAAGAAACAAGAAACAAGAAACAAGAATCACGTTGTCATTTTTGATTAAGTTTCATTATTTATTATAATTAAGAGAAAGATTTTAAAATATTTATTGAATAAAAACATCAGTTTGATATGCTGAATGTCATTGAAAAATAAGAAAGAACAACAAAAAAAGATAACTGGATTACAAAACTGAGGAAAGAACTATTATGACTAGTTTAGTTCCATTGTAATATAGATTGTATTTGTAATTGTATATGTATATGTATTTTTATTTTTATTTTTATTTTTATATAGGAATTTTAAACATGTTTATGAATAATGGTAAGATTACACCAGAAGTTAGATAGTCAACCAAGTTTTATTATTTGCAACCAATGTGCGTGACTTAGGGCTATAGCCCTAATCTTGGTAATACAATACTGCATATTTTGTTGTTTGCGAACAATCCAATGCCATTAGCTATATTTTTTTTTTTTTTAGTGCGTGTGTACGGTTTTTCTTAGTCTTGTTTCTCTTCGCACACCATTATACTAATACTAACAGTCTTTTTGTATAGTGTGAGACTTTTACTAACACAAAGTTTCTCAATACTTAATATTTTCCGCACTGTGAAGGAAGGAAACCTACACACTACACACACCAAACGAAAAAAATTATCAAATTTTCAACCTTGAGGAAAAAAAAAAGTGGAAAAAAAAATTCTTCTTACATTCAGTTAATCTTCAGACAGGCACAAAGGAATTAATCACCATGAAGGTATGTGATTGAATATAACCTATAGTAGTGATTATAACTAGGGTCGTTATTTTGGATATTAGAACATTTATAAGAGGGAGGGAGTTTTAAACAGGATAATTGGATTCAATGAAAGAAAATTTTTTTCCATCTTCATCAATTTAGCAAATTCAAAGAAGTTAAACAATCAAGTAATGTAAGAGCAATGAAAATAGCAGTTTATCAAGGGGAATAGTTTGAATTATAGTTAAAAGTAAAGTCAAATCAAAGGGAAATATAGTATTCAAAAATGCAACTACAAATCAATCCAAGAATCAAATATTGACAATAATTATAATCACTGAAAAAAAAAAAATAAAACATGCGAACAAGCAATAGAGATCAAGCTTTATATTTGAATCAATTAATACTAACAATATCCACTCGTTTAGTTAAACATCTCATATCCAGCCAACGGTACTCAAAAATCTATTGATATCGATGATGAACACAAATTACGTGTTTTCTACGAAAAAAGAATGGGTCAAGAAGTTGAAGGTGACTCAGTTGGAGATGAATTCAAAGGTTACATCTTCAAAATCACTGGTGGTAACGATAAACAAGGTTTCCCAATGAAACAAGGTGTTATGCACCCAACCAGAGTTAGATTATTATTAGCTAAAGGTCACTCTTGTTACAGACCAAGAAGAACTGGTGAAAGAAAAAGAAAATCTGTTAGAGGTTGTATTGTTGCTCAAGATTTATCTGTTTTGGCTTTATCTATTGTTAAACAAGGTGATAATGAAATTGAAGGATTAACTGACACCACTGTTCCAAAAAGATTAGGTCCAAAGAGAGCTAATCACATTAGAAAATTCTTTGGTTTAACTAAAGAAGATGATGTTAGAGATTTCGTTGTTAGAAGAGAAGTTACTAAAGGTGACAAAACTTATACTAAAGCTCCAAAGATTCAAAGATTAGTTACTCCACAAACTTTACAAAGAAAGAGAGCTTTGAAAGCTAAAAAAGTCAAGAATGCTCAACAACAAAGAGATGCTGCTGCTGAATACGCTCAATTGTTGGCCAAGAGATTGCATGAAAGAAAAGAAGAAAGAGCTGAAATCAGAAAGAAGAGAGCTGAATCTTTGAAAAACTAAATTTGAGGTTTCTCTTTTTCTGTATGTTTTGCTTGAAGAAGGAAAGAAAAGTAAATAGAGATTATTAATATTAATTATTTTTTTTTTTTGAATGAAAGAAAGAAAAAAAGGAAGAAAGAAAGAATAATGAACTAGTAATTCAAGTCCACCATCCCCATATCATTACTATACATAACACTTGTTTTATAGTACATCTGTGTTTTTAGTATTTTAATAAAAAAAAAAGAAAAATATATATATGTATTTGTATATTTATATTACTACTTCTACTTGTGGACTTTTTTTTTCTTTGTCAGGTTTTCATCTTCGATATTAGTCCTTTTCTTGACAAATCGTTTGATATTTTCATACACTTGATCAGTGGTAATATTGGATGCATAACTGAAATTCTTCCGTATATAATTCTCTTGTTCTTTTTTATACCTTGGATCACGTAACAAAGTTTTGATATGAGTGTCGAATTCATTTTCTGGAATTAGTTTCCCAGTGATAGGACATTTAATGGTGTTTTTCGTAGTCATTGTTGTGTTTGTTTCCAGTGGTTTTTTCAATCTAGAAGTCCCAGCAGCTCTAATTTTCATACCTTTGATTGGTGGCGCAGATGGGACTGGAGTACCATTATCAGCTTCAGAACTAGATTGTTTCTCATCTTGAGTTTGAACTTGGTCTTTGGTGTTAATTACTTCTGGTGTGGTTGTTGCCACCACTGCTGCTGCTGCTGCTGCTGCCACTTTTGGCAATTCAATATCTTTACTTCTGGCATCCAATGATCGTTTAATCAAATCATCTCGTTTCAACGGTATACTCAATTCTTTAACTGCATCAATCGCATTAAAATCAACTTTAGCAATTAATGAAAAATCTTGCCAATCTATCAGTGCATAATGCAATTGTCGAGCTTTTGATTCTTCTTGTTCTCTTTTTTCTATCACCTTATTTTGTTTTATATATTGTGCCCGATTATAAGCTTGGGTTAAAATATCATATTCTCCTCGTGGGCTCTGGATTAGTTGTCGTAACAAATGATATTCTTCGTCATTTTCTTCTGGAGAGTTTTTGTATAAAGCAATTACCGTTTTATATTGTTGAATATACTTTTGAAATAACCCATGTAATGAATGAGATTCATTTAAAAATTCAAATTGAGCTCGATTATTCAATTTTGTTTCATGTTGTAATAATTTTGGGATTTTTTGTTTACCATTTTGAGCAATGTATAATGCCGTTGCTTTAATGACATCTAGATCACGTTGTGAAATAATGGGTAAATCAATTAAAAAGGGTAAATCTGGTGGTTTTGCAATTCTTATATTCTCTTCATCTTGTAATTGATCTTCAGTGAATGGTTCAGTTAGTTCTTGAGTTTTCTTTAATGAGTCTAATTTCCATTTATAATAAGGATAATACTCATTATCTTGTTTGATGAAAGTGAATTTATCATTTTTATTATTTGTCAATAATCGTTCTTCAAAAGATTTTCCATTCTTAAGAACATAGCCTACTGTTTTATCAATGGTTTGTTTAATATCAGATGGCGGTAGTTTTATATCAGACGGTATAGAAGTCATTATAATAAAGGAATTAGGAGTAAGTATAACCTGATTGTTTTGCCAACGATGAGTGATTATTATTTTATTTTTCGCGGGTGGTGTTGCGTTTTTTGATAAAAGTTTGTTGAGATGAAGTTCGGAGATATAATGGGTGGTGGTGAAATCCATGGCGAGAGTGGTGGCGGAAATAAAAAAAAATTGGGGGGGGGGGTGAGAATACGACTACCAGCCCAACACGAACAAGAACAATGGCCCCAAAAAAAAAAAAATGAAAAGCTCAAAGTTAAACGAATGAGAGAATAGAGTGAGACACCACATATAATATTATGCGATATGGCCACTACCAACAGGAAAAATATTTTTTTTTTAGTTAGTCTTTGCAGAGGAAGAGGGATCACATTTACAACCAATAACTTCAATACGTTTCTTCTTCCTTCCTTCCTTCCCATCACCAGCACCACCATTTTTCTTTGGACCAGAATTATTCATTGATTTGATAACTTTATTCATTTCCAATTTCCGATCCGGTATCGTTTTATCGTTCCATTTTTTATTTTCAATAATTCTGAATATAATACAATCTTTCCTGCTAATAGGTTTTCTTTATTGCCACCTCTTCCATACGAGACACACAACACACACACATACATACATACATAATCGTATAAATTCCGTGCTTATCTATAATGACTCCATTACCCGATACGACGACGACAACAACAACAAAAACACCTCATCAATATAATGATAGTGATTCAGATATTAATGATATGTCTCGTGATTTAGATGAAATTGGATTACTTAACTTGAATAATTTGACTTCATATTTTTCAACAGATCGGTTTTTCTCCCAAATGCCTAGTTTTGAAATGAAGAATTTCCCATTAGAATTCACTAAATACGTAACCAAATATAAGAATTATTATCAAGATCAATATAAGAAATATAATAAAAGTTTTGGCACTAGTACGAGTACTACTACTACCACTACAGAAGCCGATGAAATGAAGGATATACTGGATGATAGTAATATTTTAGATTCTATAAAAACAGTTTTATCAACTAGAATTCAAATGGACAAGTTTTTAAATGATTTAAAATTAGGTGTCAATATCACTACTGCTATTGATCGATTACAACCTTTGACTGATGTGATTAATGAAACGATTTTTTTACCAACAGATGATTTCAGTGATATTGAAAATGATGAAATAGAACCGGAAATTGAGAAAGAAGAAATCACTGAACCAGTAGGAATTGCAGAAATTGTTAATAAATGTCAACCATTAATAAATGAAATTGTCAAACCTCGAGTAGGAATTAGAAATGAATTAAAAAGAGATACCCGAAGGAAAAGAAAAAGAAAACAATATAAAAATAATATTTATAGTAATAATGACAGTATGACATCACAAACTAGTGATATTGATGGATTAACTATTGATGAAGTTAATGAATTGACTGAATTGAATTCTTTAGATGATTTTGTCAAACAAGATCTTTTAAGAAGTAAGATCAAAAAAATCCATAATTTATCAATAAGTCAAGATTCAAAGAATAAATTAGTGACAAAATTAATGATGGGGAATTATTATAAATATGTTGATGAAAAATTATCAAATAATGATAAACAGTTATTGCGACCATTAAAGAATCAGAAATTGGTCATAGAAAAGGATGATTTTGAAGAAGAAGAACCGGTAGAAGAAACACAATCAAAACTGTCATTAGATCTAGTAGATGAGGTTATTAATGAAAATGATGATATTGAAGAAATTCAATCAGAATCTGAATCACTTGAAGGATCCGACGATGAAGGAGAAGATGAAGTAATGTTGACTGAAGAAGATTTACAACCAACATATCATGATTCATTAGATACTATATTGGGGTGTTCTCATTATCAAACAAATTGTAAAATTGAATGTCCAACATGTTTTAAATGGTATACATGTCGATTTTGTCATGATTCACAAACTACTGATCATAAATTAATAAGAAATGAAGTTAAACATATATTATGTATGTATTGTCATACTCCACAAATTCCTGATTCCAATTTTTGCGTTAATTGTGAACAAGAATTAGCCAATTATTTTTGTGGTAAATGTATTTTATATGATAATGATCAAACTAAAGATATTTATCATTGTGATAAATGTGGGATTTGTCGATTAGGGTTAGGATTAGAAAAAGATTATTTCCATTGTGATACTTGTAATACTTGTTTATCAATTGATTTAAAAGGTCATCATAAATGTTTATCTGATGTTACTCATTCAAATTGTTGTATATGTAATGAAGATCTTTTTTCCCTGATTCATAAAGTGGTATTTATGAAATGTGGTCATTCTATTCATGAACAATGTTATAGTAAATTTACTAAATTTTCATCAAAATGTCCAATTTGTAAAAAAACTATAACTAATGTTGAAAGTCAATATCGAATATTGGATGTGGAAATTGCTCAAAGTCCATTGCCCGAACCTTATGATAAATGGAGGTGTATTATTTCCTGTAATGATTGTGGTGGGAAAAGTAATACAATGTATCATGTATTGGGGTTGAAATGTAAGTATTGCAAGAGTTATAATACCAATCAATTGAAATTAATCAAACCTGAAGAAGAAGAAGACGAGGAGGAGGTAGAGATATTGGAAGGTGAAGAAAGAGGAAAATTGAGTAATAATTCTAGAAGCAAGAATTCCATTACTCAATTTGATGCAAATGTGATGAAATTGGTGAAAACAAATTTACTGAATAATTTTGGCATTGATGAAGAAATAAGTGGATATGAAGATGATATTGATGTAGAAGATGAGGAAGAAGAGGAAGATGACGATGATGATCAAATGGGTAATTTAATCAATATTAAAAAATTATCTGAAAATGGTTCTAATAATGTATCATATATTACTTCAATGCTTCAAAATTTTGTCAATAACGCTACCAAGTTATCATCGAAAGAGGAAGGTAAATGAAATAATGATAAAGAATTTTTAAAATTCAAAATATAATGAAAGAGAGTATATAGAAATAATAGCAATAGCAATAACATTAATGATAATGGTAATGATTTAGGAAGTTATTTGTAACCACCCAACGCAACTAAAAAAAGGGAACAACATTTCTTTGTGTATGATGAAACAGTTAGTTTTCTTTTCTTTTTTTTTTTTTTTGGGTAAAGTGACATATTATTATTTTTTTGTTGGTGAATATTTAATACAATTCATGCAACAATCAAACAATGCCTATTGAAAAAGTAGGAATAAGGTAAGGATGAGGCTTTCTATCAAATTCAACAAGAATTAAATAATAAAATCAATATAACAATAAGAAGAAGATGTCATCAAAGAATGTGGTAGTTGTTGACTTGTTTTTCGCTTTTGTGGTATTCTATTCTATGGTTTAGTCATGATAGTTTTGTTGGCCCCCCACCCTCTTGTACCTTGATCCTTGGTATTACACCTGTTGGTCCTGTTGTACTATCAGAAACTGCAAAACAAAACAAGAAAGAAAAGAAAAGTAGAGTGAAAATGAAGTAATGCATATACAATATTGATACTTCATGTTCTATGATAGATCTCTAATTCAAATCAATTAGAATATACCTACCTATTTGTCTATATATAGATTGAAGTAGATGTTATGAAATGATTTATAGAAAGATTGTTAAGTTGAACATTAGCCACGTTTATTATTTTCCTTTTTCTTCTTCCTTCTGATTCTAGAATTCAATAGGAATACACATGGCCTCAAAGAGAGAGATGATTATGTACGTAACCAATAACCCCACGTTTTCAACTTTTTAGGTTTCACGTTTCTTGTTAAACCGTTGACAAGAGGTAGTAGTTAAATGTAGTATAGTTTGTCAGAGACATTTGTCAGTAGGTAGTTGTAGGATACTGTGTTGTTGTTGTTGTTGTCGTTGTTGCAAGGTGTGTTACCTCTGTTTATTGCTTTTGATTCACATTAGAACCCGTTGATATATAACGGATAAGTCTATAATCTACAACCAGAGTTTTTACCGGTGCAACAATACTACCACCGTAACGGAAATTAACAATGAAAGAAAGAAATTACAACAACTAAAACATCACCAAATTGTAGTAGTAGCAGATGATGATGATGATGATGTTACTTTAAAACCAACAAATTGAAAATTTTTGGGGCAACAAAAAAAGAAATCCCAAAATTGGGCCAATGAATGACGTATGGGGGAGAAAGATTCTATCCGCCCCGCTTTGGACTCAGTCATTTATTTCTCTCGCCGGAATGATTGAAATTTCAGGCGATCGTACTTTCATTTTCTATGTCGTTCCCCCCTCCCCCCTCCCCCATTGTTTGTGTTTCCTTTGCTTGCTTGCTTTTTTGCTTTTGTCTCGGTTCATTATTAATTAATTGCGCCCTCCCCAACAAAACCGGAAATAAAACAAACTAATTTAGTTGATGATCATAAAACTTAAAGGAATACTTGTTTCACCTCTATTGAACATATGACTTTTATTGTTTTTATGGGGGGGGAGTCATATAGTTAACCTGATTGTAGAGAGTAGATTATTAGAAGTAGCTCAACAATAACTAACTAGTGGATAGGTTGGTTGGTAGATTGTTGATGTAGGTAGCAATCAATCTAATTATTATTATTGTCGTCGTTTATTCTTTTACATTGTACGACATTCTCTCAACTCTAGATGGTTCTTCTTGTTGTTGTTTATTGTTAGAGTATTAGGAATGAGGTTAAGTTTGAGAAGCATCAATCTAAAAATGGGAAAAAATACACACGCACACGCACACACACACTCATTCACACAGGCAACAGTCTAAATGATGCAAGATGTAATTTTTAATTATATATATATTAATATCCACCCCATTTACTCAACACCCATTCTTCACCAATTGACACATACCATAGAGTTCTTTTTTTTTTGTTTTCACTATTTGCATTCATTTCATTTCATTTCATTTCCTAACAACTACCTTTCCAATTGCATTTCATTCTCTTCTATTTATTATACACACAGCTTATTGAATCATAAGTCAACTGATTAGAATCTACTCACCAGATTACTACCCACTAGAGCAAAATCAAAAACTTCTTTCCATTTTTTCCCCCTTTCTTTCTTCCAACTAATTCAAGATATCTTCAACACATATATATATATATATTACTAAGTTAATTACTGGGTTTAATAATATTGATAGGAAACACAAGAGGAACGAATTTAAGAATCAAAAAGGAAAGACCAAACACAAAGAATATTAAACCAGATTTACTTTATACAATATTCAACACGTTGTTTCCCATTTGATATACTTTTAAAAATTACATCTTATTTATGACTTATTGAACAAATCATCATGAATTCAATCAAATCATTAGTCAATTCTTTTGACAAATTCTATCCCAATAGTAGTACTTTTGATGGTTCAGTGATACCGCAAATAAATGATATACCAGAAGAACAAGAAGAAGAAGAACTAGAAGATGATAGGCAAACATCTTTACTACCAATACAATTACAATCTGACAAGTCTACAGTTGACTCCAAAGATTCACTACTGGAAACATATACGCAACAAATGGAAATAGAAGAAAAAGGAGGCGTTGATAATGACGAAGAAGATGAAGAAGAAGACGACGACGACGACGAAGAAGAAGAAGAGGAAGATTCAATAAACTTAATTGAAGAAAAGAAAAAGCAAGATATTGATTCAGTAAAGTCACACCAAGATGAACAGTTTCGACTGCAAAAGCAAGCTCAACAATCAATCCTATTTACCATTATTATTTTCATACTACGGTGTGTGATTTTTCTCCCTAACAATTTAATTATAAAACCGATTTTGTATGCATATTATATAATCACTTTCCCCATTAGATACACCACTCAACAATTTGGATCCACTAGTTATAGTTCAAAAAATGAAGATGAATCACAAATATCTCCAGCAATTATACCTGAAGAAATAAATGATCCATTTGTTACCCGGGCAAACAATTCACAATTTGCTAGCACCACTAAGCCAACACCTGAATCAGAACTAGAACCAGAACCAGAACCAGAACCAGAACCAGAAGCGGAATTGCCTATTCTTGATGAATGTTACGATAAAAAAACTGAACAAATAAAACATAATAATTTCATATCCAATACAATGAAATCACCAACATCATTTTCTAAATATATGATTCCTCCACCACAACGATTATTCCCATTATCTAGAAATCCTGAGAAAAGACGAAGAAAGAAAATTTTAATACTTGATTTAGATGAAACTTTAATTCATTCATTATCTAGAGGATCACCTCGATCATTTAATCCAGCAACGGCATCAAAAATGATAGAAATAAAATTAAATAATATATCATCGTTATATTATGTTTATAAACGACCTTATTGTGATTATTTCTTACAAGAAACATCTCAATGGTTTGAATTACAAATTTTCACTGCTAGTGTTAAAGAATATGCTGATCCAATAATAGATTGGTTAGAAATGGAAATTCTTGATCGAAAAAATAAACGTAGTTCAAATGGTTCTGCTACAACCACCACCACTACTACCACCATAACTACCAATCAGACGAAAATTTTCACTAAACGATATTATAGAAATGATTGTACTTATAGATCAGGAGTTGGATATATTAAAGATCTTTCGAAATTTATTAAAGATGAAGATTTAAAACATGTAATGATATTAGATAATTCACCAATTAGTTATGCTTTACATGAAGAAAATGCCATATCTATTGAAGGTTGGATTAATGATCAAAGTGATAAAGATTTATTGAATTTATTACCATTATTGAAAAGTTTAAGTCTTGCTATTGATGTAAGATATATATTAGGTTTAAAAAATGGTGAAAAATTTATAGAATAAAAAAAAAAACTACAAAAAGCTAAAAAAGGTTTTGATTACATTTTTTGATTTTTTTAAATAAAAAAAATAAAGACTTGGAAAAATGGATAAGTTATGTTATGTTATGGTTATAGATTTAGATTTAAAATGATTTAATGTATATTTTGTTATTTGTTACCATTAATGTACTTTGACAATAGACACATTCAAGAAGTAGCTTGCTGGTGCTGGTGTTGATGTTCATCTGAGAGAATGTTCATTGATATAAAGGAACTATGAAACTAATAAAAACTTCTTATAATAATATACCAAGATATTTGTTGCTCTACCACCACAACAACTCAAATAGTTATTCGTAACTTGGTAAATTAATACCATATTATTAAATATAATCAAAAAAGACTACCCTAAGTGATATCCCTTAAATTTCAAGTTTCAAAATCAGCTGGACATATGTCCCCATTCTAGACTGTATGCTTTAAATGGTGCAAATCCTCTTGTCGTGTAAGAGTATCACAAATCCCCAAACACCATTGGTAAGTTTTTTTTTTTTTTTTATTTTTTTGGTGATACTTGATCGATCTCAAACATACTTGATAATTCAATGAAGAAGACATTGAAATACCAAATACCATGAATGAACTAATCGAAAATCTAGTAACAACAACATCATCATCATCATCAATATCCCAAAATACTATAAATGTTTTACATGAATTAGGAGATTTATTAAGAGATGATACAAATAGAATTGCCATTCATGATAAATTATCTATACTTTTACCTCAATTCAATAAATTTTTATCAATATCAATATCAACAACATCAACAAATGAGTCATTAACTGATGAATTAAAATTTGAAACATTAAGAGTCGTTATTAATATATTAGCTAATAATGATTTGAATCGAGATTTTTTCACTAATTCAATTCAAGTTCCAAAATTATTAGAAATAGACATCAAAGAAACTATAAATGAAGATCAAGAAAGTCTTATAATTATGATTAATGAATTTTGGTCAATTATAAAAATTCATTTAGATAAGAATGAAAAATTTCAATTGATAAAATTTATATTTATATTATTAAATCAATTCATATATGATACTAATCATAAATCTCAATATTTGGAATTTTTCAATTCATTAAAAATTCAATGGGGATTATATCCTTTGATTAATAAAGATACTATAGATGATATTGGTGAATTTTTATATGAATTATTAGCGTCAAAATCATTATCATTGACTGATATTGATAGAATATTTTTAAGTGGAAAAATATTAGATAATATTTCTATCAAAGATCTAGAAGATGAAGAAACAGGGTTAATTATGATTGATTTATTATCATTAAATGAACCATCAAATGAATTATATAAAACGATTTTGCAACAAATTTCATTATGTGATACAAATGTTTCAGGATTAATTAAACGGAAATTATTAGTTCTTGCTAGTGATTTAGCTCCAGTTTATAACGATAGTAACAACAACAACAACAGCAGCAGCAGCAGCACTATTGATGAACAAGAAAAGGCATTAAATATTTCAATAGATCAATTACAATCAACTAATGATCCTTATGTATTTGCTTGTTGTTGTATAACTATTGGGAATTTTATTCATGATAAATCATCAATGGAAAAAGCATTAACTATTTTGTTTAATGAATCAAATATATCTGAAGAAGGGGAGTTATTAACGATAGATAAATTGATTTCATTATATTTTGAAAAGAATATAATCACTGATGTTATTCAAATTCAATCAATTCATATGTGGAATAATTTAATGAATGAAACAATAGCTAATAAAATATTAACAAATATTTTGGAAGATGATTTATTAAAAATTACGAAAATTATTATTGATAATGAGAAATATTATCAAGAAATATTAATTTTATATTTAAAATTTATTAAAAAATTAATTAAATTATCCAATAAATCTTTAGTACCATTTAAAGTGATTGAATATATTTTACAAAATCTTGATAATAATAATAATGGTACTATTTTAGATATTAAATATTTACTTTTACAAAAGCAACAACAACAACAAGAATATGGGGGGAAATATACTGAGGAAATGTTTATGGAATTATTGAAAAGTTTAGTAAATACAATTAATACCACCAATGTTCTTGAACAATTGAAAACTATTGCTATAATTAATCAACAAATCTTAAATGGAGAATTAGAAATAATAATTTCTAGTAATATTAACATGGAACAATTATTGGAAAATTATTTCCATCCATTAGAACATTTATTAAATCAATTCATATCATTATTATCAGAATCAAAATCAAAATTAAAATTAAAATCAAAATCAAAATCAAAATCAAAATCAAATAACAATATAGTTAATCCTAATTGGGAGATTAAAATTTTCCAAAATAATCTTAAATTTGTTGCTATATCAATTATTAAAATCATTGAAAAAAATTCAAATGAATTATTATCAACAAAAACAAATTTATTAAAGATTTGTCATGATATTATTAATGAAAAAGAATAACCGCCGCCGCCGCCGCCCCCCATATTAGCTTCTATGGTTTTGGGTGAGGCGCCGGTTTTGGAGAAGGGGGGAAGGGGTCTATGGGAAATGACCTTTTCTTAACCCAATATAACCATCAGGAGCAGTATCAATATTTTTCCAAATTGGTGAAATTTCTCCACCTTCAATACCTTGTTGACCAATTGAATTCCCCCACCATTTTAATGGATAAGGATGATATTGAACTGTGAAAAAAATTATTAAAGTACTAAAAGCAACTCCAGCAGATAATCCACTAGTTAAAATATAATTATATTTTTCCCACCAAAGTAAATAATTTTTTTTAATATAAAACATGAAAATAAAAGAAATATATAATCCTCCAGTGAAATACAGTAAATTATAAGGAGCAAAATCTAACATACCACCAATTATAATTGTTGGTTGAAAATATTTTTGAATAATTTTATTAGGAAATTTACGTTTTAACCAAACACAAGGGAAAACTAATAATATTCCTAAAAGGAAACACCATTTTAAAATTGGATATAATTTCCCGAAAACTTTTGTTGGACCAATTTCTCCATATTGAATACTTGAATAAAAATAAGTATTTGCTCCAGGACATTTAAATTGATTTTTTTGATGAGGATCACAAATATTTTCAATATTATTTAATTGCCAATTAGTTATAATTAATGATATTATAATATTTAATAAAGTTGATAATAATTGACCTTTAAAAATTGCTCGAGGTGGGATTTTAGTATAATGAGCTAATTTTTGATCAGTAATATAATTACTGGCTTGACTATCAATATTATATCCATAAGCTTTTAAAGTAATTAAAGCAATACCAGAATTAGGTATAGCATATCCAACAATTAATTCAACAAGAACATTTAATCCAAATGAAAATCCTGTGACTGAAGCAATTGATGTTAAAGGGATTAAAAAAATAAAATTAATGATAATAGTGAAAAAAATCCCCCAAATTGGTGTTTCAACAGGGTAAAACCATACCGCAGCTATAGCAAACAGAGTACTAATTAATAATATTGTTATAAACCACCAATCAGGTACATCAGGATAATGAGCCATCATTTTACAATGAGGATCATTAGCATATCTCCCATATTGGCGATATAATCCAAAGTTGTTGTTGTTGTTGTTGTTGTCGTCGTCATTATTTGATTCAATCCCGAAATCAATCTCTTGTTCCAGTTTAAATGCATCAACTATTGAACTCCAAACATTAATAAAACTTGTTTTCATAGAATTCCATTCAGTTAATCCATGATATAATATAGCAAAAGGATAAAGACAAAAATAAGCACCATAAATCACTAAATTTGCTGCAGAAAAATATGGTGGACCAATTTTTTGATATTTTTCATTATCAAATAATTTATTGGTATCATTAAGTATATCATGAACATTATATAATTGAGCTTTATTATTATATAATCGATTTGAATTAATTGGTAAATAAGCTGTCCAATTATTATTAGTATAATAAACCATTAAAATAATAATAAATCCTAAAAATGTTCCTAAATAACGATTAAAAAATGTATAAAATGGAATTATCATACTTGAACCATTACCAATAATATTCCAATCAAATGATGGGATTGGATTAAATCCTAATCCAATATTTGATCCAGTAATATTAACTAAATGAATCAGTTTAGGATTAAACCAAGTTGGCCAATTAAATAATGATAATGCTTTGAAAAAATAATTTGGAATCCAATTATATATGAAACTAATAGTAAAAGTCACTAAAAAAAATGAATAAGGAGATATTTTCCAACCATGAACAATACTACTAGTAGTACTACTACTAGTAGTAGTAGTAGGATTATTTTGATTCATTAAAGCTTTATTTAAAGCTATTGTTGGTAAAATTGTTGGCCAAATTGCTTTATTTGGATAAACACAAACTTTTTTCATAATCATAGCAAAACTAAATCCAAGTAATTGAGTTGATATTGTTAATAAAATTTGGAAAATCCAATTAACCCAATTTAATCCATAAAATCGATTTAATTTCATTACAAAAATATTATTTATCAGATAAGGAGTTGAAGCTGAACACAGATAAATTATTGTACTTAACATCATTTCTTTAAAATTCCATGGACCAGGATTTAAATTAATTTTCCAATTATTATTAATCTTAATGAATTTATTTTTAGGAATTAATTTTTCCCAAATTTTCCCACTAAGTAATAATAAAATTTGTATAGTATGAGTACTTAATGATATACCAGGCATTCTTTGATAAAAAAAACTATTAATTAATGATCCAATAAGTGTCCAAAATAATGCAATAAAATAAGCTCTAAATGTTTCAACAGGAATAGTTGGATCATCAAATGGATCAGTAATGGCTCGTATTTCTGGATATGGTGAATGATAATGAATTAATGCTGCTTCTAATCGAATTTGTAATGACCAATCAATTATAGTTAAATAAGTCTTGTTCTTAAAGGGTGATGATGATTGAATTGGATATTTTATATCAGAAAATTCATCAAGATTATTGTCATTTTTAATTGTGGTAGTAGTAGTAGTAATTTCTTGATCTTGACATTCAATATTGTTGGGGATTTGACTAATTAATCTTTCTAATAATTGATAATCTTCAATTAAAAAATTAACATCTCCTTTATGATCTACTAATGCTTCACGAATAATTTCAGTTGCTTCTGTTATAGATAATTGTTCAATTTTATCAATAATATATTCTGTTTGTTTAGAAATATGAATATCAGATTCCAATAATGAAAAATTATGATTATGATTATGATAAACTTCATCACTAATTACACCTAATCGTAAAAGTACAAATGTTAATTGTGAATCTGTAAGTTTCCCTTGATATAGCTTTGGTGGTGGTCCAGGGGATGTTGTTGAACTTGATTCGGGTTCTTGTTCTTGTTCGTGTTCTTGTTCGTGTTGTGGAAATGTTGATAATTGAATGTATTCGTGTCCTTTTTTCGTCATGATTGGCTTGAGGGGTGGGGGAAGGAGGGGGGAAGTAAGGGGAGGGATTTTAAGTGAAGGGAAATGTAGAAGTGACCAAGTATATAGTTATCATAGAAAGCCCTATATCGTTAATATATATTCTTCTGAATATGTGTAGATAGATGAAAAATTGAAGGGTCTAAGGTTCTGGATCTTGAAAGTTGGTTAATATTTGATAAACAAAAGAAAAATAAAATTTATCGAGGCGAGTGGGAGAGGCAGGCAGGCAGGGAGGGAGTGTGTCCCCCCCCCCTGTCTATTTTTGGATTGCATTAAAGTTGATTACATAATCATGCCAGATTTGGGGTTCCAAATTTTTGACATATTTATTTTACCAACTAATAACAGATGTTACTACTACCACCACCACCACCAAAGCACATTAAGCATTGGGTTATAATGTGGAAATATAACAAACGTATAATGATTTTTTATTGGTGACGAGGGAATTAAAATCATCATTTCATTTACGAAATCCCGATTACTATATGTTAGAAATAAATAAACTCTGTCCTCCTCTTCCTCATGGTAATAATTCTTTTGTAAATACTAACACAATTGATAATTCATATTGTTTACAAATTTGATATTACTTACTATTGTTATTGATATTCTAGTTTAGAAAGAAGGGGGAGGGGGGAGGGGGGGGGGGCAATTGATCACAAAAGTTTCGACCTTGTGTATATAGAGGAAATAGAAAATGATAGGGATAATCCCCCCAAAAAAAAAGATAATCAGTTTATTCCAAGTTGGAGAAGTTTTATATTTATCAACCAATTGGAATACCTCGCTAGTTGCATATTTTGCCACCGAAATGGTTATGTGCAATTATAATCCACCCCACCCAAAAGTAAACTAATACTTATATATATATGTATAACCCTCCCAATTCACTCTTTTTTTTTTTTTTTTAAATTTTCAAATTTTCAATCGTTATCCAATCATAAAGAAAGAATATTAGATCAAGTTCTTTAAAATAATAAAAAAAAAAAAAATGAAGACAGTTACAATTATTACTATTTTACAATTATTATTTATTCAAATCAATGCTATTACAATTGAAGAAAAAGGTGTTGTTATTGCTAATAATAATAATGATGATGAACAACAACAACAAGAAAAACAACAAAAACAACCTAAAGGTGCACCAATTGGTGCTACATCTCAATTCGATCCTTATTCTAATATATCCCCATTATCAAGAAGTCTTGAAATATCATCAACCACCAAATCTTCAATGGCAATTGCTAATACTATTATTGGTATTATTGGTAGTACTAATAATAATAATAATATTCAATGGAAATTATTATTAAGTTGTGTTTTATTTGCAATTACAAGTTTATGTATAATGTAAGTGTTTATGTCTATACATTAAATTATATTTATATTTAATTGAATAATTCAAATGTTATAAATTCCAAATATAATATCAATTGAATTAGAAATACTTTTTAATTAATACTTTTTTTTTTTTTTTGGTAGTGGTGGTGGTGGTGGTGGTGGTTATAAGAAGAAAATTTTGCCACCAACATCATCAAGAGGAAACTAAATACTATAGAGTGAATCGGTAAAATCGGTAAAATCGGACCAAAACTTAAGACCAAAAAAAAAAAAACAATAGGTAAAGTCTAGAATAATTTTGATATTTGAATTAGTATTAGTATTATCATACGGCACAAATTTATCAAATTTATCAAATTTATCAAAGTTGGAAGAATTAAGAATAAAAAGTATTATACACGGCTTTAGCTTTTAACGGCCGGAATTAAGCCAAAGAAAAAAACCGCCCTTCCTAATTCGGATAAATCTCCGATTTATGTGCCTTCCATCTTATTTGTTTTTTTTTTTGTGGCCTCCCCACCTCCTTCCCTTTCCCTTCCCCTTTGTCATGATTTTGTTTACTAAAAAAATACCACCATTATGACTAAATAAGAATAAGAATGGAAATTAAATTATTGTTAGATCTTATTGAAATGGAAATAGGAGTTTTTTTTTTTTTATTACTCTTGTAAAACTAATTAAATTGAATTGAAAATGGGATTTTTTTTTGTTTATTGGCCATCTATGCTTGTTTTGTTTTGTTTTGTTTTGTTTATATTTTTCGTAAACACCGTTTGGTCAATGACTAATATTATTATTATTATTATTATTATTATTATCAATAACTATGTAAGTCAAAAAAAAAAAGGGTATTTTGTTTTGCTGCTTTTATTCGTAAGTGACATTTATATCAAACCCATATTTTATTTTCAAATCAATAATAATAATAATACTGTTTTCAAGATGAATATAAATATGTCCAAAATAATCAAACTTTCAAATCAATTTCTTTTTTTTTTTGGAAGAAGTAGAAGAAGTAGAAGAAGAAGATTCTTTCAATTAAAAAACAAAACTATACAATTACATATTTCATATTTCATATCATAATAATAATAATGCAATTTACAAGAAAGTTTTTGTCATCATCATCATTGTTGTTGCTGTTGATCACTTTATTATTATTATTAAGTGAATCTATCAATGGGTTAATTATCCAAAAAAGTTTGAAAGTTAATGGTATTGGTAATGGTATTGGTATTGGTATTGGTATTGGTAATATCAAAAGAAATCGAGTAACTGTTGATAATGATCCAATGGATAGGACTATAGCAATAACTCATAATAATCCAATTCCAACTGATAATGCCTCAAATTCTCAATCTCAATCATCATCATTATCATCACTGATTGCTGAAACTACTACTAGTAGTGTTACTAGTAGTGTTACTAGTAGTGTCCATAATAATGGTAATCAACTTCAAATTATCACTAGTGTACCAATTATAGCTGTTATGATATTAGGTTTATTATAATGAATGAGAAATTTCTTTCCTTTCATTTCATTTCTTTTCCTTTCCATTTTTATTTCAGAAATGATCTAATTTCTTACTTTACAATAATCTGATTTATTCCTTCATCCATCCATCCATCCATCCATCCATCGATATATTTATTTTTTTTTCAATTATAATTCTTAAGAACTATACATTTATTGTTTATTTATTTATTTATTTCTTTTATTAGTTAGTTAATTAGTTAGTTAGTTAGTTAATTCTAAATACATAATAATAAAAAACCCAAACCCCTTTTTATTTATAAAAACAAACTATTATATTTTTCATTCAATTGAATTCCAATTTCATCACGACTTAAAACTTCAATTATATCATTATCATTATCATCATCAGCAGCAGCATAATAATAATAATAATAACTATTATTATTGTGATGGTTTTGAATTAGATTTTGATTTTGATTTTGATTTTGATTTTGATTGATAAAATATATACCATTAAAAGAATCATAATAATAATTTACATTAGTTTTATAAGGTCCACCAATAACTTTAAATTCATACATTGATTTATCATTTCGAACATTATTAATATTTATACCTTGATAAGTTATATTATATATTGATTTAGGAATTATTAATGCTTTTATGGTGGGTTGAGGTTGTAAATAAATATATATATATATAATAATAATTAAATCAAAAATGGTCATTAGAGAATTAATGATTGAATTAATCTTAGTTTCAAAAAAAAAAACCAAAAAGAGTCCTCTGTGTATTTGTTAGTAAGTAGGAGTGGGTTTGGTTGGGTTGGGTTTGGGTTGGGTTGGGTGATCTCTTAAAATAAAATAGTATTACTTTGATTAAAACAATATTGTATACTCTTTTTTTTTTGTTATGTTATGCTATGTTATGTTATGTGATGTTTTGACAATCTCGTAAAGTAAAGTTGTTTTCATATTAACATTGATATTGATATTGACATTGACAGTTTCTTTTTCTTTTTTTGCGCCCATTTATCAATTGCGGAACCAATTACCCATTTGGGAAGAATACCGGACTTATTAATTGCGGAATTTGTTTTCCCTTTGACTTGTAGAAGAAGAAGAAGAAGAAGAAAAAAAGTAAATCCCGATCGGAGAATTCAGGAGAATTTGAGAATCTTTTTTTGGAACAAAAGTAAAGTAAGTCAAATAAACGATCATAATATCTATAAACCCTCCCCCGCAACCTCCAAAACAACAACAACAACAACAACAACAACAACAACAACAAAAAAAAAAATATTCCTATTTCCTTCTTACGGTTTATGACTTGCCCTTTACTTTACCGATGAATAATATTAATAGGATTACTTCAATATAGATAATAAAACAATTCATATTATATATATATATATATATATATATATAAAACCATAGTAGTAGTAGTAGTAGTAGTAGTTATTCTTCTTCTTATTATTATCGCCCAATTAGGATGGAAATTATCCTAATTCAAATTATTATTATTATTATTACTATTATTATTATTACTATTAAGATTGTCGTGGGATTGCGTACAATAATAGCACTACCAACATGGTCATTATACTGCTACTACTACTACTAATAATAATAATAATAATAATAATATGATCAAATTAAATACTTAACTAGAAGTTGGGTTATTATTTAAACTTTGATTATTGTTATAGACTTTATATACATTTTTAACTTCATAGGTAAAAGAACATTTAATTTGAAAATAAATTAAGAAGAAGAAAACGAAGAAGAAAAATTTTTCTTAGCACAAATTAAAAGTCACACGACCTTTAACTAAAAATAAAAAAATAAAAAAAAAACAGAAAAACAGAAACAAACTATAAAACTTACTCTTCACACATTTGTAAAATCTAGATCTTGAAATTATAGATATTTCTAATCAATAATATTGATAAGAGTTATATTTATATACATATAGAGGAATCTATAGTATCTACAATATCATCATCTTATTTTGTAGTGTTGAAAAATTGAATATAATTAAAAGTAATTTGTTTGGTAGTACCTTTTCCTTCTCCTTTATATTTTGAATTGAAGTAGGATTGAAAACACTATTACTTGAATAATCGTGACCTCTCCTCTCCTCTTCTTCTTACCCAAGACAATGCTACTACTACTACTGCAACCACACTGTATTAACATTAAAAAAGTTTAATCAATAAACTAATAAACTTATTTGAATTGTGATGCGTATCTGTATTAGAAGAGGAAAAAAGATATATATTATGTGTATTGTTCTTTGGTGGGAGTGGGGGGTGGGTGGGTTATGTTACTTTTAGAAAACCAAAAAAAAAAAAAAAAAAAAAATAACAAACTATATAACCACACCCAAATGTTAATAAGACAGTCCAAATAAATGGGTGAAGGGGTGGAAGGGGGTGGGAGGGGCATAAACTAATTAATATAATATAATAAAAAAAAAAAAAAGTCCATACATATCATATGGTACATCTGTAAATATTATTGGTTATTAATAATATAGTTTCAAGTATTATAATTATTATGCTTTTTAACCGTCAATAAAAAATTACTTATTTATTTAGTCTATTTAGTCTATTCTTTTGGTTTGAAGTTTAGACTTAATATATTGATAAAAGTTTATTGGGATTAAATAATAAATTGGTGGTACTATCGTGAAAGAGAGAAGAGAAATAAAAGTCAATTTGAAATTTATTTTAATCTTGATTCAACCCAACTACTATAGTATCGGCTTCTTCAATTTTGTAACTTTGAGTTTTCCTTTTTTTTATTATTATTATTATTAGTATTATTATTAGTATTATTATTATAAACCCAGTTTGAACAAGAAGAAATTATTAATATTAATATTAATATTAATATTAAATTAACTATTTTTAATTTTAATTCTACACAATTTTTCTTTTTTTTTTTTTTTTTTTTTTTTAACTTAGAAAATTTTCACTATATATATACATACATATATATTCATATATTAATTTATATATAATTTATTTCAAATCCTTTAAATATCTTTTCTATTCATCTCAATTGGAATTTTTTTTTTCTTTCTTTTCTTCTTTTCTTTTCTTTTCTTTTCTTTCTTTTCTTTTCTTTTCTTGTTAATTAAAATCAATTCAATTTATTTTTATAATGAAATTTCAATTATTAACTTTAATTTCAATTGCTACTACTACTACTTTAGCTATCAATTTAGAACAAGTTAGATTAATCAATGATGATGAATTAATTGTTCAAGATGGTCAATTTGGTTATCCAGCAATTATTAATTTGAAAGATGAAGATGCTGAAATTGCTAAAAAGACCACCACCACCACTTCTTCTTCTTCTTCTTCAGCTACTACTACTACTACTACTGCTAAGAAAGATAAAAAGACTACTTCTAGTGCTTCTACTACTATCTCCACTTCAACTACCAAATCTAAATCTAAATCTAATTCCACTTCAACTTCAACTTCATCTTCATCTAAGAAACATAAATCTGAAACTGCTTCTATTACTAAAACTGGTGGTGCTGATTCTGTTGCTGCTGTTGGTGCTGTTGGTGGTCCAATCTTGGCTGCTTTAGCTTTATTATTGTAAATCTAATATTACTAACTGTTGATAATATAAATCATTAATTAATTACGTTACATCTAATCTAATCGAATCGTTTTATTTTATTTTATTTTATTTTATTTTATTCTTTAATTACAATAAACAAACATATCATCAGTACTTATTCTTTTACACCTGTTTATTGATCGTCAATGTCTACAAAATTACTTCCCACTACTACTGGTAATTCTCTTTTTTCTTTTTCTTTTTTTTTTTTTTTTTTTTTCATATCTGACCAGTAATCAATCAACAGTCATAGTATATATGCTTACAAGAATTGAATTGACTTAAATTGAATTGACTTGAATTGAACTGAGTTGAACTGAGTTATGTTGTAATAAGTTTTGTGTTGGTTGGTTGGTTGGTTGCTATTATTCCCACGTTCTCTCCCTTCTTTTTTCCATTTATGTGTATTAAATCGCGTCTTTTTGTCAAACTATTACTACTTACTACTTACTATTACTACTTACTACTACTAACCCTGACCAATTGTGACTAATAATTTACTAGAACTTGGAAATTTCTTCTGTTACTTCTGGTGTAGTAATCTTTGATAATAGGTAACTCCTCCTCCCCTTGAACTAAAGAGGGAACCAGTTGCATTGGTACGATGACAAACAACAACGGCTACCACGGAGATAAACCAAAAAAAAAAAAAAAAGAGAAAAAAAAAAAAGAAGTAGAACAAAAACTTCAAATCCCTTTTTGTCATTGTTGCTGTTGTTGCTACTGCTGCTGTTGGTGCTGCCGTGCCATTAATTGTTTTTTCTTTTGTGTGTGTGTATGTGTGTGTGTGTGTGTTTCAGTTTGCACGTGATACAAAAAAAGTATACACTCTCGCAGAAAAAAAAAAAAAAAAAAAAAAAAGATGCCAAAAGTTTTAAATTTTTTTTTGGTATCACTTTCCATGCACTCCTGCACATATAATATTTTTGTTAGCCGCCTCACATGAATCTATTTTTGGCCAATAATAAAATTTAACTAGAATTCGCGGTGGATGAAGTATAAACAAAACAAAACAAAACAAAAGAAAAAAAATTCAACAAATTTTTTTTTTTTTTCCCTCTACCCACCACTCTTTTTCCTAAAACCTTCATTCAACAATCTTTTATATAGGCTATACAAAGAGATGATTAACCCTATTTATAATGGCTAAAAGGTATAAATTGATCAAAAAAGGACTGAATAATCCCGTTGATGACAATAAGACGCTTCAAGCTGCTTTTAAAGAAGCATCTTCAACACCAGAGAAGTTTATGTTTAATGGTTTATCTAATGAATTTGAAGACAATGTTGATTTAATAATTGGTTATTTCAAAGATGATGAATTTGAAAGATGGTTTAAACTGATTAGTTTGAATTATAATTGGTCAAGAAAGAGTTCTTTTGAATCACCAGAAGAGAATAACAATGATAACAAAATTAGAAAACTGCTTTATTCCAAAGAAGAATATTTTGGTTGTTCTCTGAGAGGAAAATTTAAGTCAAAATCAAAAAAAAGCAACGATGATATTGTTAACCAGACAATATCATCAATAAAATCTAATTGTCCGGCAAGACTTTACGTTAAACAACAAAAAGGTATTCCTGGTTATAAATTAATTGGGTTTGTACCAACTCATAATCACGCTCCACAAGAGAATGGACCTTTAAATGTTGTGGCAAGAGATTGGCTAGTTGATATGATTGGAAAAGGTTACACCAGGAGTCAAATTGAAAAAATATTATTTAACCTTCATGGTCAAAAAAATAAAAATCAAATTCCAATGAATTACAAACCATTTTTAAGAATTCAAAAATATCATATTAATTACTGGATCAAACAATATTATGATAATAAAAAATTCAAATTAGATCAAGATAATAAAATAAATTTGCTTAAATGGGGTGAAAAGATTTCGTCTGATGGTTCTTTCAATTACATTGATTTAAAAGGAAATGTTGCCACCACTACAGGAAAACCGGGTTGGTGTTGTTTTTTTTTTGATTCTTGGCAAAAGGAGGAAATATTGAAGAAGAAGAAGAAGAAGAATCAGCTGATTTATTATTTGGATTGTACTCATAATATTTGCCAGGATTTTAACCAACCACATAAGTTAGGTTGGACCTATTTATATACTATAATGGTCCGAGATGATGTCACCGGAATGGATACCCCTGGTGCTTATATGTTAACCAATTGCTTAGATGAAGAGCCATTAATTGAGTTTTTAAAATTTATTAAGAGTCATTCATTGTCGCCAGACCAATTTATGATTGATTGCTCCTTTGTTGAAATAAACTCAATTAAACAAGTGTTTCCAAAGTCGATGATTATCATATGTAAGTGGCATATATTAAGAAATGTTAAACTCAAGGTCAAATCGAAAATTGCAAATGTAAAACTTCAAGAGGAAGCCATTAACGATTTTATAAATTTATTTGAAAATAAATCTCCACAAGATGCTCAAATGAAGATTGACGCCTTTAAGAACAAATATAAAGAGAATACTGAGTGGTTAGAGTATTTTTGTTATTATGAGAAATTAAAAGGACATTGGATGAATAACCTGGTTGTGTCATTTAACCAAAAGAATGTTACAAATAATTACATTGAAAGTTATCATCGTTTTTTGGAACAAAAGTTTATAAGAGTATTTAAAAAGCGACAAGCGGATGATCTTGTTTGTGTGTTATACCATGATATTACTCCTTTTTATAGGAAACGTCATGATGATGATGATGATGATGATGATGATGATGATGATGATGATGATGATGATGATGATGATGATGATGCTACTAGTGGTAAAAGACAAGGAAAAATTGACAAAGTTGAAACTTCTAATAAAAGATTTGCGTCTTGTTTAACCAAGGAACAGTTGCAGACATTGGTTGTGATTCAGGGAGATGGTGCCTTTGTTAGAATTTCTGAAAAAGATGAAGAATATGTTGCTATATTACATTCAGATGGACTGGGTACATGTACATGTGATTTAAAACAGACGGGTTATTCGTGGTGTAAACACCTTTATATGTATGAAAGATTGAAGCAATTGGTATTTGACACTGAGTCCGTTGAGGCAACAGATCTTATCAATGGAGTTAGTGACGGAAATCAATGTAACCCAGAAATTACTGAAGAAAATGGAATTTTTTATCCGTTGATGGATTTCGATACAACTATAACACCACAAACTATAGAAAATGGAAGCAAAATTAGAATTAGAATTAGAAATACAAATACAAATACAAATACAACAAAGGAAAAAAATCCAGTATATGATAAACAACAAACTGAAATGGTTGATCTTTCAGTATTTGATGACTCTGGAGATTTTGATGATAATCTTGTTATTTCACATCTGATTGAATCACCAGAAATAACTAGTGAATATGAAAATCAAGATCTTATTCATCAGTTTATGAAAACAAAATCAAGAATAGTCAATTTCCAACCAGCATTTCCAACAAATTGTTTACCAGAATTACCTGAAATAACAGATGAAGAAAAAGAACATCAAGGACTAATTGATTTAAACTTAATAATGAAAAGATTTAATGAAGTTAGTGAAAAGTCACCTGAAAAACTTGATAATTTTTTATTGAATATAAAAAATTGGAAGGATTTTGCTGATCAAATAGTCACTAATCAAGATAATTTGGCTTATAATATAAAACGAAGAAAAATAAACAAATGATCGGATTTATAAAATTATTAAATAAAATCGATTAAAAATGTATTATATCTTACTGATAAATTTTTTGGTAGATTAACTGCTATTAACTGCAATTAATGCAATTAATGCAATTAATTGCATTAAAGAATTGGTAAAAGAATTACCATAGGATTGGTAAAAACCACTTGAAGATTTTTTTTTTTTTTTTTTTTTTTTTTTTTTGCAACGGGTTACTATCACTGAGTCGTGGCATTCAACTCAAATGGAGAACAGACTACATTACCAATTTGGTTTGAGTTAGTTAATTAGTCCAGTCCAGTCCATGAAGCTAACTATATAATATTGAAATGACAATGTTTGGAGTAAATGGTAAAGTGACTAATTAGGATATATTGTCGGCAATGGCATTTTTTTTTTTTTTTTTATATCATTTCATTTGTCTTAAATGGAGTAAATCATATATTTCACCAGATGTTGTGAAATTAGTCCCAATAGCCTTTAAAAGCTAGACTTTATGGACAAAACTTATTGTATCTAATAAAACTCTTTATTTTCCCATAATTAAGATAAATATATATATATAACTATATATAACTATATATAAAATATTTTTACGATTCTACCATTCCTATTCTTTTTATTACCAAAAACTCTTGATTTATGTCCAACCTCCATATGTTTTCATTTTTAGGATATTTTGTATTTAATTGTATGGAAACACTTTTGTCGTGCAAAGTAGCATAAATGCCAACGATTGTGGAAAGATTTGTTGCTATTTCAGCGACAACTAACAATAATATATAATATAATAATATATGATTATTCTCCATCAACTGATTGATTAATTAATTGATATTCATGGCATTTTACTAATAATAAAAAAAATGTCTGTTCTCCTATTCAGGGCCGGAAAAATGTCGTGTCCCCACCATTAATGAACTTTTTTTTTTTTTTTTTTTTCGTTCCATTAGTCCAGAAACAACAAAAAAAAAAAGTGAAAAATAGAAAACGAATAAAGGTTGTTGATTTCTCTCTCTCTTTCTCTCTGGCAATATTTTCCTTCATCTTCTTTTTTCACTTTTTAATAAACTCCACCCCACCCAACCACCACCACCATCACTATCACTATCACTACCATGTTGAGGAGATCTCCTTGTATGATTAGACAAATCACTAGAACTAGTATTAGAAATAGTAGTAATAACAGCAGTTCTGGTTCAACTTCAGCATTAGCATATAAAACTTTACATCGTAATCAAAAACGTCCACCATTACCAACATTAGAAACTCCAAATTGGTCAGCTGATGCTGCTGTTTCATCAATTTTATATGAAACTCCTGTTCCATCAAAAGCTCCTCCAAAACAACATGTATTAAATTGTTTAGTTCAAAATGAACCTGGGGTATTATCAGGAGTTTCTGGTACATTAGCTGCTCGAGGTTTTAATATTGATTCATTAGTAGTTTGTAATACTGAAGTTAAAGATTTATCAAGAATGACAATTGTTTTAAAAGGTCAAGATGGAGTTGTTGAACAAGCTCGTAGACAAATTGAAGATTTAGTACCAGTTTATGCTGTATTAGATTATACCAATGCAGAAATTATTAAACGAGAATTATTATTAGCTAGAATATCATTATTAGGACCAGAATATTTTCAAGAATTAATTGCTACTCATCAATTACATATTGATGATGGTTCATCAATTCCTAATATAGATGCTTGTGAATCAGCTTATCATCCAAATAATTTACCTCCTTCAGAAGCTTTAAGACAAAAACATATTCATTTGGATCATATATCTACTTTAACTAAACAATTTGGTGGTAAAGTTGTTGATATTTCTGATAGAAATGTTGTTGTTGAATTAAGTGCTAAACCTTCAAGAATAACTTCATTTATTAGTTTATTACATCCTTTTGGAATTTTGGAATTGGCAAGATCAGGTATGATGGCATTACCAAGAACTCCATTAAATAATTTTTCTGATATAGAAGAAGAAGATTCAATTGATGCTGCTGATATTGTTGATGCATCTCAATTACCACCAGGTTAAATGATGGATATATATAATGTACTCTTTCTTTCTTTTTTGTTTTGTCTTGTTTTCTTGTCTTGTATAAAGAGAAATAACCAATAAACATATTAATAATAATTACAATTTACTATTTTCAAAAAAGATTTAGTTCTGTTTAAAAGTTTTTACAATAAATTAATTACGAAAATCTTGTCAAAAAAAAAAGGAGTAATACAGTTTGGAGGTTAAAATCACTAATAATATATATTGAAAGTAACAAATATTACTCCCTCGGAACAATAATAATAATAATGGTTAACAAAGAGAATAATATATTGCTTATATATTTTGCAATTTTAGGTTCATACATTGGAGTGGAATGGGTTAGCGGGGGGTTTAAACAACAACACCACTACCACCCATAACTTTCCTTCCTAACCATTAACAATCAATTCCTATTTCTTATTCAAATAAATGTTCGTTAAATGTTACTAATCTTTAAGAACTACTTTTGTGATTCGCCACTACTACTACCACCATTTCCGAATAAAGCCTAAAAAATACTCAATTCATCGGTTAATGAGGGGGGGGTGGTGGTTTACTATCAGGTGATAAACATCATTGGTGTTTAACCAAATGGAATATAACTTTGGTTCAAAACCTCAACAGCAATTACTGTAGAGAGTTTAGTATATTATGTGGTATGAAATCACCAGTTCTTTTAAAAAGAGAAAGGATTATGATGATGGTGATGAGTCAAATCCAATGAAATTGCCGTAGTATTGTAATTGTTGTCGACATATAATATACGTTGCAAAACAAAGAGACTTTGATGATGATTTTTTTTTGATTGTTTTTTTTTGTTTTTTTTTGTTAATATTGTAACATTTTAGAATGCCTTAAGGGGAGAGGAAGCAAATACACAACAACAATAACAACAATAACAACAACATCATCATCATCACGAGACAAAGCCGTGCAACCATATCTTTGTAAAAGGTGTGAGTTTAAATGATATCTATTAAGTTATTTAAGCCTTGATTGTAAGGGGGGGTAAGTAGGGACAAGGAAGAGTAATGGTTGGTGTTGAGATATCGCAACTGAATTGGATAGAAGAATTATGCATCGTTTCGTAACCAATATTTAGTGGAAGGAAAGAGATAGTAGAAGCGAAATGGAACTGACTCTTACTATTTGGTTATTATTATTATTATTATTGTTGTTGTTGTTGTTGTTGTTTAATGCAACCTAAAAAACCCAAGAAAAAGAAAATATTCTGTGTGTATTGAATTTTGCTTCCACTTTCTTCTTCTTCTTCTTATTGGTGTTGATGTTGATAGTGGATGAAAATTTTTTATTTTAAAGATTTGTTTCTTATATCACAAATTAAAGACTAATTACTATTTATATTAAACTAGACTAACTTATAAAATTGTTATTTATTTATTTGGTTTTTTTTTTTTTTTTTTTTTTTAAAAAAAAATTTGAATTGTATTTTCCAATTTTTTTCATTGATGAACTCATTTTAATATTATTATATACTATTATTATTATATAAAACCACTGTTGAGAGTTGTTTTATAATTTTTAATTCCAAGAACCAAAAACCAAAAACCACCAACCGATTGTAACAGCCAAGCATTTCAAAACAGAATAGATTCAAGTGAAAAAGTAATCATACTTATTTTTTATTCAATTCCTCCATCCTCCCGAATCCTTCAACAACAACAACAACAACAACAACAACAACAACAATAATAATATATAATCAACAACCAACAGCAATCAACATAAAAGAAAATAATGAGTACGCCGGTGAAAAATGAACCCATAACTACTACTACTTCTTCTTCTACTTCTTCTAGTACACCAAACCAACCTTCGATGCAGAATAATTTGTCATATCCTGTGCAGCATATACCCCAACCGCCACCATCATCTCAGCAGCAACAGGGACAACAGGTACAACAAGGGCAACAAGGGCAACAACTGCGAATATCACATTTACCACAACCAATACCACCGATTCCTATTCAAATCATACCGCAACCACCACAGCAACAACAACAACAACAACAAATACCACCTCAATATGCTGGAAATTATTACCAACAAGTTCCTACTCCTGGTTACTATACTCCTCCTCCTCATACTTCAGGGTTTTATTCAGTTGGACCACAACGGGGAAATAGTGTTCTGTTTCAACCCACTCAAGGATCTCCATTACAACATCAACAACATACCCCTGGTAATCCAACACAATTACCACTTCCTCAACCACCTCACCCACCACCACCACCACCACAACAACAACAACAACATGTAGCGATGCATCAATCAACACCTCCACCACCTCCACAACATCAACATTCATCTACAACAGTTGCAACTCAAGAATCTTGGAAAGAAAATAATAGAAAAAGAACTCATTCTCTGATGCAACAAACTTCTCGAATGGCAGCTACATATCCTAGAAAACGAGCTTTAACAGCATGTGATACTTGTCGATTGAAAAAAATTAAATGTGATAATGTTCGTCCTCGATGTGGTTCATGTATTAAAAATGGGAATTTAAATTGTCATTATCGTACAGATGATCAACAAAAAGATTATTCTAGTTATGATCCAGCATCTTTGAATATTTTAAGTAAATTAGATATTATTTTAAAAGATTTAAAAGAAATTAAAAATGGTAATTCTGGTTCTATATCAACTAATACTACAGATAAAGCATCACCTGGTGAACCATCATCATCATCATCAGCAACAACAGCAACAACAACATTTTCACCAGCACCACAACAACAACAACAACAACAACCAGCACCACAACCACAACAACAAGAACAACCACAAACATTAACAAAAGGTCGAGGGAAAAAATTCACTTTTGATAAATGTGTTTGGGATATGTCAGTTATATCAATATTCAAATGGGATTATTTCAAAAATACTTTTAATTTATCAACAAAAGATATAGAAAATATTGAAAAAACTTTGAAAAATAATTATGATAATGATAATAGTAAAAATAATGATATAATTAATTCTAATTCCAATTGTCATACTCATTCTCATTCTCATTGTAATAAATCATTAATTGAATCTATAAAACAATATGAAATTCTTGAAAAATTAATAAATAATAATTTTACTACAATAATGAATTCATTTTTCATTAATTCTTATACAAAAGTTCCAATTTTAGAAAGATTTGAATTTTTCGATATTATAGAAACTTATCAACTTTTAATACAAAAATCATCAAATATATCATTTTCTAAACTTCTTGAATTATATATTGATGATTATACTATTCCACAAGAGATACAAAATTTATTTTGTAATAATGATGATTTTACAAATACTAGTGAAAATGAAAATGAAAATAAAAATGGCAACAAGAACATGAATATGAATATGAATATGAATATGAATATGAATATGAAAAAAAGTATTACTGTGAAACAATTTATTCGATTAATTAAATCAATTCCTTTAATACTTATAATTTGTGCATTAGGAATTATTAGTGTACCAGTCCAATTTGATAATCTTGATAAATTTGAGAATTCTTTAGAAGAAGCTAAATCAATATCAATTGGTTGTTTATCTGGTGATAATGTATTTGATAATATTCCAATTAATTTCCCTAGACAAAGAAATATAATTGCCTTTATGTTGAAAGATTATTCTGAAATACTTTGTAATATATTTTCATTTAATTTATCAAAAAATTATAATAATACTATTAATTCAGTACAATATTATTTATTTTTAAGTCAATTATATTTACAACAAAATTGTATAATCCTTGCTCAAAGATCAAGTTTAATGGCTAGTCAACATATAATGTATTTAATTGAAAAAACTATTAAATTTGATAATTCATCTTCATCTTTATCTTTATCTAAATCGAAATCGAATTTGAAATTAGAAATTATTAATCGATTATATTGGACTTGTTTAAAATTAGAATGTGAATTAAATGTTGAATTATCTCCATTTGTTCCATTATCAGGTATAACTAAAATTGAACCACCATCAGGATTTCCTAAAATACCTATGACTCCAAATTTACAAGAATTAAATTATAAATATAGTTCAAGTGTTATAAAATTAGGACAATTTTATAATGATCAATATTCTTGGTATTATTTTTTAACAGAAATTGTTGTACGTAAAATAGATAATGTTATGTTTGATGAATTATATTCATTAGAAAATAGTATTAATCATTTATGGGATGATGAAAAATTTATTGAACAAACTATTTGGTCATCATTTATTGATTATTTAAATCAATATAATGGAATTATTAATTTATTAATTCCAGAAATTCGTAATTT